>NW_028149204.1:7500-10470 GCF_964270895.1 Podarcis filfolensis | reverse complement strand
ACTGCGCATGGGCGAAGGGCAGAGGGACGAGGTGCGCATGTGCGAAGGGCAAGAGGGTGGTTTTAGTTGCCCACTGCGCATGTGCGAAGGGCAATAGGGTGGTTTTAGTTGCCCACTGCGCATGTGCGAAGGGCCAGAGGGTGGTTTTAGTTGCCCACTGCGCATGTGCGAAGGCCAGGGGGACGAGGTGCGCATGTGCGAAGGACAAGAGGGTGGTTTTTAGTTGCCCACTGCGCATGTGCAAAGGGCAAGAGGGTGGTTTTAGTTGCCCACTGCGCATGTGCGGAGGGCCAGAGGGACGAGGTGCGCATGTGCACATCAGCCGCCGAAACCTCCCTGCACATGCGCAGTGGGCAACTAAAACCACCCTCTTGCCCTTCGCACATGCGCAGTGGGCAACTAAAACCACCCTCTGGCCCTTCGCACATGCGCACCTCGTCCCTCTGCCCTTCGCTCATGCGCAGTGGGCAACTAAAACCACCCTCTTCCCCTTCGCACATGCGCACCTCGTCCCTCTGCCCTTCGCACATGCGCACTGCCCACCCCTCGCCTCTCTTTGACCTTCACACATGCGCAGTGGGCAACTAAAACCACCCTCTTGCCCTTCACACATGCGCACCTCGTCCCTCTGCCCTTCGCACATGCAGAGGATGAGCTGGGCAGAGGTGCGCATGGGCGAAGAGGAAAGGGGAAGCACGGGTTGGCCACTGCGCATGTGCAAAGGGCCAGAGGGTGGTTTTAGTTGCCCACTGCGCATGTGCGAAGGGCCAGAGGGTGGTTTTAGTTGCCCACTGCGCATATGCGAAGGGCAGAGGGACGAGGTGCGCATGCGCAGCACCCCCCTCTGCCCTTTGCGCATGCGCAGTGGCAACTAAGCACGCATGCGCAATGGCCAACCAAAACCACCCCTTGCCCTCCGCACATGCGTAGTGCCCACTGCGCATGCGCGAAGGGCAGAGGGAGGTTTTGGCGGCTGATGTGCACATGCGCACCTCGTCCCTCTGCCCTTCGCCCATGCGCAGTGGCCAACCCGACCCTCCCCTTTCCTCTTCGCCCATGCGCACCTCTGCCCTTCGCACATGCGCTACGAGCGCATGCGCAGCTCATCCTCCGAAGCCTCCCTCTGCCCTTTGCTCAGTGGCAAACTGAAGCCGCCCCTTCATTCTTTGCGCATGCGCAGTGGCCAACCTGACCCTCCCCTTGGCCCTTCGCCCATGCGCACATCAGCCGCCGAAACGTCCCTCTGACCTTCGCACATGCGCAGTGGACAACTAAAACCACCCTCTGGCCCTTCGCACATGCGCAGTGGGCAACTAAAACCACCCTCTGGCCCTTCGCACATGCAGAGGGACGAGGTGCGCATGTGCGAAGGGCCAGAGGGTGGTTTTAGTTGCCCACTGCGCATGTGCGAAGGGCAGAAGGACAAGGTGCGCATGTGCGAAGGGCCAGAGGGTGGTTTTAGTTGCCCACTGCGCATGTGCGGAGGGACGAGGTGTGCATGTGCGAAGGACAGAGGGAGGAGGTGTGCATGTGCGAAGGGCAAGGGGTGGTTTTAGTTGCCCACTGCGCATGTGCGGAGGGACGAGGTGTGCATGTGCGAAGGACAGAGGGAGGAGGTGCGCATGTGCGAAGGGCAAGGGGTGGTTTTAGTTGCCCACTGCGCATGTGCGAAGGGCCAGAGGGTGGTTTTAGTTGCCCTCTGCGCATGTGCGAAGGGCAGAGGGACGAGGTGCGCATGTGCGAAGGGCCAGAGGGTGGTTTTAGTTGCCCACTGCGCATGTGCGGAGGGACGAGGTGCGCTTGTGCAAAGGGCAGAGGGACGAGGTGCGCATGTGCGAAGGGCCAGGGGGTGGTTTTAGTTGCCCACTGCGCATGTGCGGAGGGACGAGGTGCGCATGTGCGAAGGGCAGAGGGACGAGGTGCGCATGTGCGAAGGGCCAGAGGGTGGTTTTAGTTGCCCACTGCGCATGTGCGAAGGACAGAGGGAGGAGGTGCGCATGTGCGAAGGACAGAGGGAGGAGGTGCGCATGTGCGAAGGGCCAGAGGGTGGTTTTAGTTGCCCACTGCGCATGTGCGAAGGGCCAGAGGGTGGTTTTAGTTGCCCACTGCGCATGTGCGAAGGGCCAGAGGGTGGTTTTAGTTGCCCACTGCGCATGTGGGAAGGGCCAGAGGGTGGTTTTAGTTGCCCACTGCGCATGTGCGAAGGGCCAGAGGGTGGTTTTAGTTGCCCACTGCGCATGTGCGAAGGGCCAGAGGGTGGTTTTAGTTGCCCACTGCGCATGTGCGAAGGGCAGAGGGACGGGGTGCGCATGTGCGAAGGGCCAGAGGGTGCTTTTAGTTTCCCACTGCGCATGTGCGAAGGGTCAAAGAGAGGGGAGGGGTGGGCAGTGCGCATGTGCGGAGGGCAGAAGGATTAGGCGCGCATGCGCAAAGGGCGGGGAGGGTTGGCCACTGCGCATGCGCGAAGGGCAAAGGCGGCAGCCTCTCATGCGCAGTGCTTCCCTACAGAAACCGACGGACGCCTCGAGCCGCCAATCGAACGGGGAAGAGGAGGCGCCGGGCGCCGCCCCGCGCATGCGCGAAGGGCCGCCTCCCACTCCGGAGAACTCTCTGCGCATGTCCGAAAGGCGCATGCGCGCCACCTCGCCACAGAACCCTCCGGACGCCTCAAGCCGCCAATCGGACAGGGAAGAGGATGCGCCGGGCGCCGCTTGGCGCATGCGCACGGCGCCCCCTTTGCAGATGTCCAAAGCGCAAAGCGCCTCGCCGCGCATGCGCAGAGGCCGTCGCGCCGCCTCTCTGCAGAAACCTATGGACGCCTCGAGCCAATCGGAAGCGCCGGGCGCCGCGCGGCGCATGCGCGAAGGCACGGACTCTCTAGAGCACATGCCCGACGCGCCGAGGCGGGCGCCGCGCATGCGCCAAGCTCAGCCGCCAGAGAAGCTGATGGACTGCCGTTGTTTGAACGGG
>NW_028149205.1:0-10506 GCF_964270895.1 Podarcis filfolensis | reverse complement strand
TTTGATGTTGTATTGCACATTGTTTTCTTTGAAACCAACTTTGACCATCCTTTGGATAGCAAGAAATCAATATTTTGATAAACAAATACACTTGATTTAGTGGTGAGGATGACAAGAACCAAGCAAGTGGATTCAGCGATCCTAATGGTTATGCAAAACTGAAGCCCACCAAAATGATGTCATTTTGTCACCTCTCTTCACAACATCCAGTGGACTATTCTTGGACAAGCATGTTTGGCACTGGAGATGTGTGGGGCAGGCATAAATTGTTTCCTGCCCCATGATCTTTCCCACCCATTTCCTTTTTACAAATCTCTAACACAATTTGCACATTCATAGGTATGTGTTTACTTATTTCAAGTGCTTCCAAGCTACATTTCAGGGCGTATAACATAAAACTAAACAATGAAAACAATGAAAAGCATTTTAAAAGTTTAAAGCAGACATCAATTAACCATCATGGAAGGATGTATTCTTAATTGCCTACATAGGCCTGGCAGAATAGAATGGTTTTTAAAAGCTGGCATAGAAGGTATTTGATGATGCTGGTTATTTGGAATCTTTCCAATCTGATTTACAATCCGGTTTGGAGACATACAGTGAATAAAGTGCAGGGGTGAAGAACTTACACAGCAGACCTATAAGGCCTGCCAGCCTTTCTCATTTTGCCAGCCAGGTTGTTTTGGCCAAGCTATGCCCACCTGTCCTACACCTCCTGTTATATATAAATATTATTAAGTAAGTAAGTAAATGAGACACTAGTGGAAAAAGACCCAAAATGAAAGGGTCCAAGTCCCCCCCCCCATCCCCAATAGTGTGAAGCTACTGTCTTCTTCTGGGCATCGGGGACTATACTGTCCCTCAAAGAGCTTTACCTACTGCTGAGGTCCAGATTGAAATCCCCACCAGCCGGCCAATTTCAGTAACCAGGAAGGGCAAGGATCCAGTGCATAAGTGGTAGGCCTTAGTCTTCCAATCAAGTAGTCAACCTCCTCAGGCTGCATAATCTAAAAGCAATAACATGGCCAGATGGCATCCTGGATGCCTCGGACTTTGACTTTGCGATAATTATGGCATCCAAGTTGCAAATTGGTCACAGCCAGCCTCTGAGGTTTCTGCAAGTCGATGCCCTGGACCCACGCGAAGGAGGTTTCCTTGCTATGTAAAACAGCTCCACTGCAGATGCAATGGTGGCAAAAAAAGGTAATGTAGTGATCACACCTCCTTTTAAACTAGCCTGTTCTCTATAACTTCTTGATTGGTAAATTTGGAGGCCTTTGTCAAAATATCCCTCTCCCTAAAAAAACCCAAATCCTTAAAAAGGATAGGCAAAGAAAAAGGTGATTGGCTGGGTGATGAAACAGGGGGTGGGGAAAAGGGAGATGGGGAATTATATGCGACAAATGTCTGCCTTGTGGGAGTTCTGTCGCCACACATGGTGCAGCAGAAGCTGGAGCATAAATCAGTCCTCATTCTTAAACACTCAATTATTGTCTTGCATGAATTCCCAGATTTGGGGGATGTAGGCAGCTCAGCTGTACATTAGAAACCCCTGAAATAGGGGTTTTGAAATGCACAGCTAGATAATTACTGGATGTGCAGACAAGCCCATGTTATATGCCTAAGACGGAGAGTGGGACAACATAAAACACCTTCCAGTCATGAGTTTTCTGCTTGTATACAGCGAATATGGGTGGAATGAATAACTTTGAAAGACTCCCAGGCATCTTCTAAAAGAGGAGGGTTCAAAAAAGAAGACTGCATTCTCACCATAATCCCCGTGTTCCCATTGTTATCATCTAAACTTTTTTTGGTAGCTCTGCAAGTCTGTCTCTTTCCATCCAAGCCAGTTTCCTGTGCTGTGAGATCCCAGCCCTGTCTTTGTGATATTGCTGTCTGTTGCCATAGTGCTTTTCTTCTTCTTTTTGCTTCCACAAAGTCAGCTTTGGGATAACTTGACTACCAAGGTCACTGAGGAGCAGATGAAGACAGACCTTCTTGTTCAAACACAAATATCAATGTTAATATATTAGCCAACATGGCAGGAGCGCTTGTGAACAGCATGTCAATGGCAAAGGACACTTTGGTTGCTTCTCCTCGAGGGATTCCCTTTTGAGAGGAGAATTATGAAAATCCTCTAGGTTGGTTTCGGATGGCTGTTCTTGGATGTTTCCCTCCCTTAATGGGATGTCTTTGCCTTTTTCAGTCTTCAGTATCTCTGCAAAATCTCCAGACAGGGACAGCCCATCCCATTTCACCTGAGGCAAAATAGTAAGTCCTCGCTCTTGCTGCCCACCCCCCCAAAAAAACCTTGCTTACCAGGGTTGTGCAGCAATGGTGGCCTCTGGCAAGATCTCATGAGATACTATGGAGCTCTCACATGATCTTACTAGAAGCTGCTGCTGAACAATCCCAGTGGTGGCAGGGGTGGGCAGGGCACTGCTGTCCAAGGTAGCTGCTTCAGTCCACTTCATGGGCCCTGTCTCTAGAAAGTTCTTTGTGGCACTGAAGGTAAAAAGTACTTTAAAAATACAGGCCTGGAACAATCCCAGTGTCTTGACTGTCCCAAACCAGTAACAAACACGCTTGCTTACAATTAAATCAGTGAACATTTATTATAACCATCTAATAGTACAAACTTAGTGGCTAGGAAATAGCAAGATCTAGTCCAGGTGCTCTTACAACACAAATGAGTAAGAAGTATAAGTCCTCTTCAGGAGCAAGGGCCAGGGCTTAGGACAGGCATAGGCAAACTCGGCCCTCCAGATGTTTTGGGACTACAACTCCCATCATCCCTAGCTAACAGGACCAGTGGTCTGGGATGATGGGAGTTGTAGGCCCAAAACATCTGGAGGGCCGAGTTTGTCTATGCCTGGTTTAGGAGTTCAAGAGTTGCAACACTGGAGGTATGGGAAAGATAAAAAACATGAAGGTTTTCATAATCATATATTAAAAATGCTTATAAAAGTTCAGAATAAATATAAAGACTTTCTAGAACCAAAACCCCCATGGTGGCTCTCACCGGTGGAAGCATTAGCATTAAAACCACTTAGTAAGGGTGGAAATTGGCCAACATATAGAGAATTATTAATAGAGGCAAGAAAGGGGTTAAGTCTGAAAGGATATGAGGAATTGAAGACCTTTTTACAAAGCTGGTTACATCATAGACAATCAAATGAACAGTTTAAGGAAGACAGTAAGAAAGGTTTTAGTTATAAAGTTTCAAACTTTCAAAAAGAGATAGTTGAGAGTGACACGAAATTACTTTAAAAAATGTACAATCTCCTACTTTATGGGGAAATGTTAGATGAAATGGTAAAGTCAGAACAAATAAAGTGGGCTCAGGATTTAGGTAATAATATACAATTTGAAGATTGGGAAAAGATGTGGAAGGTGAACCTAAAATTTACAGATTGTATCTTATTGAAAGAGAACTACATGAAAATTATGTATAGATGGTATATAACTCCAGAGAAAGTGGTCAAAATGTATAAAAAGGGATCAAAAACTTGTTGGAAATGTAAAGATGGAACATTCTATCATATGTGGTGGGAATGCAAAAAGATTAGAAATTATTGGGAAATGATATATAATGAATTGAAAAAAAAATGTTTAAAAAGACTTTTGTTAAGAAACCAGAAGCATTCCTTCTAGGAATTTTAGACCAAGATGTAAAAAAAGAAAATTGGAAATTATTTATGTATGCAACAACAGTGGCAAGAATTATATTAGCACAAACTTGGAAGACAGAAGAAATACCAACAAAAGAACAATGGCAAGGGAAACTTATGGACTACTGCAATGTGCTCTACGTGGGGCTACCTTTGAAGGTGACCCAGAAACTGTAATTAATCTAGAATGCGGCAGCTAGACTCGTGACTGGGAGTGGCTGCCGGGACCACATAACATCGGTCCTGAGAGATCTGCATTGGCTCCCAGTACGTTTCTGAGCACAATGCAAAGTGTTGGTGCTGACCTTTAAAGCCCTAAATGGCCTTGGTCCTGTATACCTGAAGGAGCGTCTCCACCCCCATCGTTCAGCCCAGACACTGAGATCCAGCGCCGAGGGCCTTCTGGCGGTTCCCTCATTGCGAGAAGTGAGGTTACAGGGAACCAGACAGAGGACCTACTCGGTAGTGGCGCCCACCCTGTGGAACACCCTCCCTTCAGATGTGAAGGAAATAAGCAGCTATCCTGTCTTCAAAAGGCATCTGAAGGCAGGCCTCTTCAGGGAAGTTTTTAATATTTAATGCTGTATTGTTTTTAACACTTGATTGGGAGCTGCCCAGAGTGGCTGGGGAAACTCAGCCAGATGGGTGGGGTATAAATTATTATTATTATGGAATATGCATAACTGGCAAAACTAACAGAAAAATTACATGAAAAGGACAACAAAGACTTTAAAAGAGAATAGGAACCATTTACAACATATATGAAAAGGCAACATAAAGAAATGGACTCATTGGCAGGGTTTGAGTAAACAACCACAACTGTATACAACATTATCAAAAAAGACTACAGTGGTACCTCGGGTTACATACGCTTCAGGTTACAGACTCCGCTAACACAGAAATATTACCTCAGGTTAATAACTTTGCTTCAGGATGAGAACAGAAATTGTGCAGCGGCGGCGCAGCGGCAGCAGGAGGCCCCATTAGCTAAAGTGGTGCTTCAGATTAAGAACAGTTTCAGGTTAAGAACAGACCTCCAGAACGAATTAAGTTCTTAACCCGAGGTACCACTGTATATGTATTGAGAAAATTTTGGGGAAACAATACGCAGAGTGAAAAATATGGAAATAAAACAAAATGGGAGTATGAGGGAAGTCCAGGGGAGGAGGGTCAAAATATGAATAATTGTTAAAGATATATTGTTAGAAGAAGTATATATGGAAAAATCAATAAAAAATATTTTTTTAAAAAAGAGTTGCAACACTGCATAGGAGCTGTGAAGTTGCTCCAGTGTGTTTCCCCACCTATCTGTCGAGCATTTAAGCAGCAACCAAGACTCCCCAGCTACTCACAATAATCCCTTCCCCTGTGGGAATTCTTGTCCTGCAGGTGGATGTTCTGCCTCAGGAGTCAAGTCTCCTCTTTCTGCTTGATATGTCACCTCTCTCTGGGAGACAGAGACAGACCCACCTCCAACTTTCAGAGCAGATCATGCCCCTGAGACCCCCTCATTCTTCATGCACAGGGAAGGAGTAATCCTTGGGTCTCCCATGTCATCAGTAGGTCCAGGTACAAAGGGCTTTATCAAGAGCACTCTGCTGCGTAGTCTCATCCCCACCTTCTTCCCAGTCTGAGTCCCTTTTCTCAAGTGCTTCCCTCACCTGGTTTGATGAGAATGCACAGAGGGAGCCATGACACCCAGCTTGTTCACTTTAAAAGCTGGATTTTGGTGCATAGGGATTTGATTATTATTTTTGGCCAAGCCTTGAAAAACAATTGTACCTGGAATGAAGTAAAGCAGTGACCTTGGCACTCACCACTCTGTTTCTTATGAACATCACTGGAAGAAACCCCCCTCCCCCAGCCTGTGTAAGAGAATTATAAACCTGATTGCCCATCATCATTCTGGAACATGAGATGGAATTGTAAAATGATATATCACCTTCCAAGATGTATCTATATAACAGGTAGCTAATGTGATGCCCTCCAGATGTTGTTGAACTCCTAACACCCATTATACTTGATCATTGGTTATGCTGAGAGTTGGAGTCCAACATTGACTATCCCTGGCTACCTACAATCTAACTGGCTCTCCTCTCCTTTGGGGGGTGGGGGTGGGAGGTTCCCTACACTCTGACAGATGGTTGCTGCTGCTAGTCCACATCTCATGTGCCTCTCCAAGCAGACTACCAGGAATGGGCAAAATACTATCTGTTTATTGTTCCTTTCTTTGTCAATGCACCTTGGTAGATTTGCCTGGTGACAGCAGAGAACAGCAATGGTGGTCTGAGCAATGCTGGAAGACTGGATGTAGGCACAATTTTAATATTAAAGGAGGCTCCAAGGTAGACCTTCACAATATGCCCTGTTGAGATAAAGAGTCTCTAGCATCTGCCCAAGGATACCAGGTGGTGAGCCCTACTGCCATGTGGGCAGGAACTACTTTGCTTTTTACTAGAACCCAAAGTCATACCAAACAGAGCCAGGTGGAAAATTGTGGCTCAGGATCCATATGCAATTTGGTGGCTCAGGGGAATAAGTTAATTACTCACTGCCTATTGTCTATACTTCCTATACTGACAGTGTCTCTCCAGGGTTCCAGCCAGTAGTCTTTCCCACTTCTACCTGGAGATGCCTGTATGCAAAGCAGATGCTCTACCCTTCCCATAGGGCCTCTGCTTGTGGCTGGGAAGAAACAAATTGCAAACTGTTAGTTTTCACCTTGCTTGACAATTCTATCTTGCCACTTTTCAGGTAGTAGCATTGGGTTTGATGCTAGAATCAGCATGAAAAAAGAGCCACTGCTTTTCTGTAGGGTTTGCTTCACCAGGTACTTTTATTTTGAATGGAGTCCCATGGTTCATGTGTCACGATAAGGTGTACTTAGCAGCAGTTCCTTTTTATCAACATTGTTAATGTGTGGCCCTGGGGTACGTTGCTGCAGCTTCCTATCAGATAATTATTCACTAAATCATTCAACCAGCCACTAGGTATAGAGCAACAACAATGTTTCTGCACCATAATATCATCTTCCATTTATAATGCTCTCTTTATCTCAACGGATTCTAAACCATTCACCAATCCTATACATGATAAAGGCTTGGTTACCCCTGCAGGTAAAAGGAAGCCTGTTCCAGCAGCAGCTGAAATTCAGCCGTCCTAATAGTGGAGAGCTGACAATTGTTATAGCAGGGATTCTTAATCCTTTCTTACACCCCACAGTTGTAAGAAAGCAGCCCATAGACGCAGGTGCTAAGGTCTGAGCTGATGTTTAATTCTGAATAGACCTTGCAACTTCCCAAATATCAGATTCGCTCCTCTAAATCCCAGCTGTAGGTACAAGCTGGGGTTGTCTAATTGTCAGAGAAAGGCATATGCTTAGAGACTGTGGAAGGAATCTGAAGAGCTGCTTCAGCTTAAGCAAAGCATTTTGCAACAGTCTACAGAAAAATATTTGACTTTTCTTTGGTTTGATCCATCAGGGCTCTTTTGTTCAAAGGTCCATCAAGTCCTTCATCTTGTTTCCTACAGTTTCCAGACAGAGGTTCTTGTGGAGACTCACTGGCACAATGTGAAGGTATTCATTCTCCTCAGATGTTGGCGTTAGCAGGTGTTATTCACTGGTATACTGCCTCTGACTCTGGAGGTTCTGTTGATCAAGTCTGGACCTGAGGATCTCTCCTCAGCTCAGGTTGGGATCCAGCCTTGTCAGTTGTGTGATCCTTAAATCTCATGATTCGTTATAGCTAAGTTGCGGAGTGGTGAGACAAGTAAATCCTGAGTTGTGATCACTGCTATGATTCCCTCCCCCCCTTATGATTTCTTTTCCAAGTCTTTCCCAAGAAGTGGCAAATTATAAATCCCAGTAGGAATGAGATGGATAACCATGTATTTGTTTTCCTCGTCAAGGTGAGATGGTCCACATCCATGCCACATTTCACAGAGGCTTTAGAAACAGCAGAGGCATGCCAATGAAGACAGATGTATGCCAACGGAGGGGGGGGGGAGGTCAGTTCTCTCACAGGCTCCCATTTTCCTTCACTGCAAAATGCCATTCCTGACATTAAAAAAGGGCAATGCAAAGTAAGTAGTGGAAGAGAGACTTTAACCTTTGCCATCTGAAAAGGTCACCCATCTTCTCATTCTCCCCATTCATTTCCCCTCCTCACTCAGTGCTGTACACTCTTTCACTCGCTCGCCCTCAAAGAGGTACACAAGCACTTTTCTGCTTTCTGAAGTTAAAAACTGCAGCCCCATCAGCTTTATGGTTATCTGAAAACTCAACTTGGCTACCCAATTATCACAGGAACTGGGGTGAGCTCAACCTTCCAGTGTCATTAATTTGTGTCTATTATGAGGGAGAGAGGGAGACAGAGGAAGTGAAGGAAAAGGAGAGAGAGGCTGAATAAAAAGCATCATCAGTCTTCTTCAGCAGATGAAGCTCCAGTGCTTCTTTTGTTCCATTATAACTTTACACCCTCTGCTTCTCTCTCTCTCTCTCTCTCTCTCTCTCTCTCTCTCTCTCTCTCGCTCTCTCTCTCTCTCTCTCCTGCTGTGATCCACTGGAAATCACCATCTTCTGCTAATTTCTCCTCTTGCAACCTCCTCCTGCTCTGAAATCATATTCAAGTCAGAAGCTGAGCAGCACACAATGTCACCCCCTCTCCACCTGAATTATCATGGGGATGAATAGAGGGGCTGTTCCCTTCATAGCTATGGGCATGAATCAATGCAAATGTATACACTCCCTACAAATGCCTTGAAATTTATAAAACGGGAGTATTTCTTCCAACCAGTTCAGCATACAATGATACTCAGTATCAGAAGAACTCTAGCTTTGAAGTTCAGGGACTGAGACTTGGACTAACCTAGCAAGATTCCTGAGAACATGAGTGCTTAGGCCTCGCGTTCATCCCCTGCTGCAGAAGAAATAAGTCAGTGCAACGATGACGACTCTGGGTTAGTCTGGTACAGTATAGATACCAAGAGCCTGCTTGTCTATGTTTGTCACATATATATCAATAATGGCTGCCAACACATGGAATAAAACAGAGGCCTCTGGGTCAAGGAGCAGAGGGTAGATCTGCTCCAGTGGAGAGGAGCTCAGCAGTTTTACTTCCATGTCCAGTGATGGAGCATAGTGATTTTGGCATTGGGAGACTTGATGGTTTTGATGGTTCTGCGGATAGAGTCCAACAAGTTTAGCCAGGTCTAAAGGAGGAAACTTGGGGAGGGGGGAGTTGTTGGGTCTAGGGGTGCCCACTTCTTTTATTAAATGGCCTGAAATTAAAAGAGGGGGAAGATTACTGCTTTAATAGTCTCTGGTCACTTGACAACTCCCAAAGACATTTTTTTAAAAATGATTTTATAGTTTTCAACCAGTTTTACCTTTTCTGTATTGCACTCCATGGAGACACTGCTGGCATATATATTGCTTAAACAAAATAATGTTTCTTCTTTGGTTGTTTATACCCTCTAATACCCAGCTATTAAAGAGCCCGGATGGAGATGTCATGATGGCCATCACAATCTGGATTGTATTTATAATCCAGAGCATGGGAATATTTTCTAGATATGGGCAAATGTTCCCATCTCAATTCAGAATGAGTATTCTCTCCCAGCCACTCTGAAAATATAGTGATCCCAAACTGTTCCTGAAAGTTAAAATACTGGAAAGAACTGGTTTTTTAAAAATAGTTTCCTACAACATCTCTTGTATTCCCAGACTTCCCTGCTGCCAGTTTTCTCTCTTCACCCATTTTGTCCTGTCCTGACCATGTGTGAGTGCTCATAGGGCACAACTGACAGTGGCTTAATTTTGCAAGTGTGGGCAAGATGAATTTTCAGGACCTTGGACAGTTTCAATAAGATTCAACAAAATCTGGTTTTCAGTTACTCTTGAGCCATATGTTAGTGGTGAAACACTATGTTTCCTTCCTAGATAGCCTTAACAGAGCAATTCTCTGATACAGAGCCTAATACTAAATGTTTGTTTAATTCTATGTCTCATTTGTTATCTTTTTCTGGGAAATAGTGCATCTGCTAAGGATGGTACCCCAAATTAGTATTTGACTCTACCAAAGCTTAGACTCATTAGGAAGGCCTTTCTTCAGCCCTCACACTACACTTCATTGCACTGCTCTTTGCTTTAGAATTTGAGATTTAGTGTCATTGCATTCTATATTGAAATGTTATCATATATATCATATATCATATATCATATCATATATATCATATATATATATATAACTTTGATACTTGTATTTGATACTTTGATACTTTGATACTTGTATTTGCCTACTAGACCTGGAAGGTAGGCTATGCATTCTAGAAACAAGTATGTAGAAGGAGCTCATTTCCCAGGAGGTCATGAGCACAGGGTTAGAGCAATACCAAAAGGAAAACAATATTTTTGCCTTGGGAAGCTAGACTAAAATGCAGATGGGAACTTAATCCATAGTTTCTCCTTGTAGAAACTGAACTGTGCATTTTGATTCCATTGTGTGTCCCTGGAAACTGAGCCAGAAGCAGCCAAATTGTTGCCTGCAGTTTCCGAGGCAATATTTGGGCAATAAAAGATTGCAGGAGCTTCTTCCTCAAGGGCAGTTGGGAATCTTACTTGTGGAGGGGGAAAGATTTTCAGTAGAGTCAATTCTCTTTTATTATCCACTTTTATCTCACTCTTCAAAAATATTAATAAAGTCAAAATAACATGGGAAAGGGGTGGGGATGAGAACTAAAATGGCATCCAGAAGACCAACTTCCTCAAGATGGAAAGGAACAGAATAGTCACGTAGCTGACTCTGGTCTTCTCTCTGCTGTTATTATGCACAGT
>NW_028149206.1:0-10678 GCF_964270895.1 Podarcis filfolensis | reverse complement strand
CTACATCCTGTGGTAGTTAATTCTGTAGCTGCTGCTCTATAAGACGCACCAGACCATAAGACGCACCTAATTTTTGGAGGAGGAAAACAAGAAAAAAAAAATATTCTGAATCTCAGAAGCCAGAACAGCAAGAGGGATCGCTGTGCAGTGAAAGGAGCAATCCCTCTTGCTGTTCTGGCTTCTGGGATAGCTGCGCAGCCTGCATTCGCTCCATAAGATGCACACACATTTCCCCTTACTTTTTAGGAGGGAAAAAGTGAGTCTTATAGAGCAAAAAAATATGGTACTTCCTTTTGTGTATCCTATCATTCACCTTCATTGGATGAGCCATTTTGAAAAAACAAAACACTATTAACTATTTATTATTGCTTAAGGTAAAATGATAGATGTTTAAAATTAAGAGTTGTACTATGATTAAATACTTCAGCCTGAAATGAAACATGAGGTAAAGCTGTATCTGATCAGGCCTGGCTTAAACCTCTGCAAATGGAGGCCTGGCACCTAACAATAGCCTTGGTTACATTTGCTAAGGGTAGATGCATATTTGGCAGTTAGCAGAACTAGAAGTAATTGGTATTTATACTCATCAGGAGCATTAGAATGGTAATCTGAGGGTCATTCTAAAAACATACTCAATAGAAGGGAGTATCTGTGACCAGAAGAAGACCAAAACACCAGGCAAAGAACTATCAAGAGGGTCCGTTGTAGCTCAAATCAGGCAGAAAAGAGCCTGAGAAAGGAAGCGCAAACTAAAGAATGCAGGGAGAGGAGGCAGAGAAGAATAAATGTCGAAGGGGAAAAGGCTAAGCCTGAGAGGAAGATTCATAGCCTGAAGAAACTCTTGAAGGGGAAGTAACAGAAGACAGCAGCTGGTGATAGACAGTTTGAGAAGCTTTGTGCTTAAGGAATGTGAAAGACTTCAGCAAGCAAGCAAGCAACTGGCAACCTAAAGCCACAGTGGTGTTCCTGGCCCATAAATAAATCCTTATTGCAGCTGAAAATCCATCAAGTCAATAAGTAGAAAAGTGAGGGCTGGATCTGTGTGAAGACTTCAATCCAAAAAACAACACTTTTAAATGACAGAGATAACTAGACCCTGGATTTAAGCAGGGATTTATTTTGACAAAAGTGAATCCTGCATTCCTTAGTAACAATATCAACAATATCAACTTTATGACAGAAATAACATTCATACTTGTAACCTCACATTATATTGTGATGTTTAAATTAATCTCATTTGTACACATATTCATTCCTATAATAAATGTTATTATGTTACTTTTTAAAGTGTTGTCTCAATTGTAGGTCAATCTCACACCTGCGCTATATCAAACAGGCTACTATGAAAAAAGATACAAAATTTGATTTCATATTGGCATTATATATTAGACCAGGTTTTATGTTAGAGATGGGATTTAAGAGTCTACTCACAACACTCCAGTGTTATATAGAAGAGAGAGATTTCACCCTTTCTCCACACTGCATAATGTGACATACCTCTATCATGTCTCCCCTTACTTACATGCCTACCCCTTAAAAAGCCTCACTCAATGTAATCTTTTCTCAAAGAAGAGCTGTTCCTTGATCACTTTGCTTGTCTTTTCCTGCACCTTTTGCAGCTGAAAAATATTCTTTCTTTCTTTCTTTTCTTTTCTTTTCTTTTTTGGTGCAGTGACCAGAACTGTAATACATATGTATTGGGAGTTTTATTTTTAATTCCTTTCCTAATAATCCCAATAACAGCTTCATACCAGGTTGACATTTTCATTGAGCTATCCACCACATCCCCAGGTTCTCTTTCCAGATCAGTCACTGCCAGGTTAAACTGCATCAGCATCATGTTCACTTGTTCCTTTTCCCCAGTTCTGCACTATTAGTTCCTTGTGCAGAATGGTGCAACAGGATTCTCCGGAATCTTGCTTCTTGTGAAAGTGCCATTCCATAAATATCAAACACATTCATTAACTTGTATTGAAAGGCTGGAGTTCTTTCTTTATTTTTCTGCAGACCAGCAATGTTAAGCGCTCTGAAACTCAGCAGTTCAGCTACCACAAACATAAATAGGGTGACAGATAAGCACTTTTGTAAAAGAGCAGCAATGTCAGCAGATGACAGGGATCAAGTTATTCTGAATCTAACAGAACTGATGACACTTAACTTGACGAGCATGAATTTCACTAAGGCATCTCAGTTTGGAAAACTTCACAGAATATTTGTGCACCAAACAGAAATGTAACTTAGTATGCCTCTCTTACCTTGCACTTTGGACACTTCTGAGCATTTCTTTGCCCATGTTCAATTTCATTGGCCCAGTGACGTAACAGCTTGTCTCCCTTTTTATACTCTTTGCAGTTGACACCTTCATGCCAGGGAGAGTGGCACTTAAAACACCACACCAATTGGCAGGTTGGGCACTGTATCTGTAGAAATAAGAGCACAAAACATCAAAACAGTTTTGAAGATTGCCCGGTAAATGTGATTAGGAAGCCACAGTTCAGATTGCACAAGCATTTTCCCAAAATAACCTATGTTAGTTGACTATGTTATGGGGGATGGCGAAGAATGCCACACTAATGGCTTTGATAATTTTGCCGCTTCTTAGCCAAACCAGCAGTGCATTGCTAGAGAAATGCAACATAAGAGGCGTCAACTGTTAGCAAACAGTTTGCTGGTTACTGAACTTATTGGCAGGCCAGTCTGCAGAAAAGGTTTGGAAACTAGGGTGTGGGCACTGCATGCTAATTTTCCAATATGGATGATTTAGCCCCCCCCCCCAATAATCCTGCTACATCCCTTTTACTTTCTTTGAAATGTCTCTAAGCAACAGTAAGGCAACTGTAAGACACTTAGCTCAGGAAAGCTGGCCTAATACAAACTTAAGATGGAAGCTGTGTTTAACTAACAGTGCCACATTAAAAAAATAAATAAACTAAAATCCCCAGCTGCTTATTGGGAAGGCCAGCATTTTCAACATTCCTTACATTGGGCATTATCATGAAGCTCTGAATTGAAGATTAAGGGCAATAACAAGACGTTGCAGATTCTCCCCACCTCATGAGAGGAAAAATATCCTTTTCAAGGCTCCATCCTGAAACAGGAGCCTTGTAGTTCTGTGGAGGCTTCATGGATGAAGAGAAGAGTTTTAGGAGCAGTGGAAGGACAGGAGGAACATTTTTTCCCACCTGAATGAGGCCTTCCCATGCTGTGCTATATGGTACTGTATTGCACATTAAAAGCTGTAAAATGGGGAAAGGGACACTATTTAGAAATAGAAATAGGAAAGGGACACTATTTAGAAATAGAGATTTAGCTCTATTTCTCCATAATATCTGAATTGGGAGAAGCTGTACTGCTCCTGGACTAGAGCCTGGATGCAGTATTGGGCTAAATGAGGGGAAACGAACTGAGCTTGAATCTTGTCAAAACAGAGGCTCTGTGGGTGAGTGGTTCTCATGTCTGGGAAACTGAATGATTGCTACTGTAGACGTGGTTGTGCTCCCTCTGAAAGCGCCGCAATGACAACTGGGGTGCTCCTGGATCCAGCTTTGTCGCTGAAGGTCCAAGTGGCTTTTGGTAGCTAGGATCACCTTTCACCGGCTCTGGCTGCTACAACAGCTGTGACTGTTCCTGGATTGGAATAGCATGAGCCCAGAACTCCCAAGCATTTGTAACCTGAAGACTGAATTACTTCAACACACTCTTATCTGGGGCTTCCCTTGCACTTGGTCCTGAAACTCCAGGTAGTGCAGAATGCTACAGCGTGATTGCTAATAGGAGCAGAAGTCTGTCAGCATATTACATCTGTGCTCAAAAAGGTGCACTGGCTTCAGATTCATTACAGGGCAAAGCACAAGCTGTTACTATTGGTATATAAAGTCCTTAATGACTTAGGATCAGTTTGCTTATGGAACTACCTCACCCTGTATGTGCCTATTCAACCACCACAGTCTGTGGAGCTTGCATTCTTATAAGTGCTACACAATGTTTGTTGAACATTTGCAAGGAATTGCTCCTTTAGCATGGCAGCCCCTGGGCTCTGGACCGCCTTGCCTGCTGACATCAGGTGAGGTGCCTTCACAACACTGTTTTAGACACTGTTTCTGTTTGAGTAGACTTATCAAGACACATGATTTAGTTACGTTTGTTGCACATGTTTTACTGATGTTTATGTATGCTTTGAAATTCTATTTATGCATATTTGTTTTTAACCAATTTGTGCATTTTAGTCTACTTTTGATTATAACTGTACACCACTAAAGTAAAAGGTAAAGGTACCCCTGCCCGTACGGGCCAGTCGTGTCCGACTCTAGGGTTGTGCGCCCATCTCACTTAAGAGGCCGGGGGCCAGCGCTGTCCGGAGACACTTCCGGGTCACGTGGCCAGCGTGACGAAGCTGCTCTGGCGAGCCAGCACCAGCGCAGCACACTGAAACGCCGTTTACCTTCCCGCTATAAAGCGGTACCTATTTATCTACTTGCACTTGAGGTGCTTTCGAACTGCTAGGTGGGCAGGAGCTGGGACCGAAAGACGGGAGCGCACCCCGCCGCGGGGATTCGAACCGCCGACCATGCGATCGGCAAGTCCTAGACGCTGAGGTTTTACCCACAGCGCCACCCGCGTCCCTATGTACACCACTTTTTTTTTTAGCAAATAGTTTATACACTTCCCAAACTAAATAAATAAATAAATAAATAAATAAGATTATTTGGGTGACTAAAGATGATTTGCCAACCTCTAGTAAGTATTATAAAAGTACTGAATATATCTGATTCCATACATCTCCTTCCCACTAATATTATTTATTTGAGCCTCTGTAGCTAATGAGAAGCAGATAATTTTTTCATTTCTCATCTACAGGATATACTTCCTACAGTAATTCAGTGGCAGGCTTCAAGAAAAGAAGGAATCCGAGCTTCCATTGTTCAGCATCTACCAAGTACAATGAGAAAGTTCTCCCTGCCCTTCTATATTGACTTTTCCTCTGACGAAAGAGAATCCCACAGAGTTCATAACAGAGCCTGTCTGCTGGATACTTCAGTAGGCATCCTTGGTGTTCTATTTCTAAAAGCATGCAAGCACACCAAGCCTTCACTTCATCTGTCACCTGCCTTCGTGCTATAGGTTGCAAAAAGGCAGAAATGTACAAAGATAGAATACAAATGAGAAATGAAAATGAAACAAACTTCTGGGCTAGGCAGAAACGGAATACACCCCCCCCAATCTGCCTACACAAGAAATTACTGCAATACAAGTCCATTTTTAGTTTGTGAAGTATAATAAAATATGGAAGGTGATTGTTGTTTAGACTCTCACTGTTGTTCTGCTGGTTTTATATATGGCAGGTAAAGGGTACATGCAGCCCTCCAGCATGACCAGTGGTCAGGGATGATGGGCACATGTCCTACATTCCTGCTGTCTGGGGACTTTTTGTCTTCTAGTTGCTACCAGCAGTTCTCATGCACTGTGGGACAAAGGGGGTTTCACTTGAGTTATGACTAAGAAAAATGCTCACCATAGTAAATACAGGGAATTCTCCAAGGCAAAAAATGGATCAAAAGCAAGCCAGGACATTTACAACTTCTGAATCTTATTTTAGAAATAAATATGAACAGTGATCTTCTTCCAGCAGACATTTATTCTAACGTTCTCATCACAACTCATCACAGCTTACCAGAGGACACGGGAGTCACAAATAGCATGAAATTCTGATTGTGGATGGAGAGCAATTTGAAAAAGCATTATCTGGATTCTGAAACAGCACCTCCAGTGTCTCCCAAAGGATACAGATAGTGCATACATTATTTAATGTTATAATTATATTTATATATAACGAAAAGGAAAACCATAACATATATCCTACCTAAAGACAGTTGCATAGTTCAGACTTCATAAAACAATCCTCTGAAAGATGGTTTCAAGGCTCAGGTACATAATGTGGCTCAATGTACTCTCTCTTCCACTTTTGTTTAAGTGTTCTGTTCTCTACTTCCTGGTTTTCTTAAAACACAGTTCGTCATAATGTCCAAATTGGCAAACTCTAGCTTGTAAATGTGTATGTCATGACAATCTGTGGCTAGAGAAAGTCAGGATATAGAGAAGGGAACCGTAAGCTGGGAGGGAGAGGAGAAAGCACACAAACCTTTGGCACACTTCCAAGTTCCTAAATTTAATTAACTCTCCAGGTTTGAGGGAAGACCTGCTACTTTATATTTAATTACTTTATTCAGATCCCCCTTTTCAATTTGCACAGCAGTCTCCAGATAATAAATTACAGTAATAAAGCACAAAGATAGACAGAACATAAAACAGTTATAAAGCACAGCAACCTTAAAAGCAGTCTTTTGAAATGGCACAAAATTGTCATAAAATGCCTTCAGGAGTCAAAAAATGTATGCAACACCCCCCATGAGAAATGGAAAGAGAGCAAGAGGGCTCTCTGGGGAGAAAATTCCACAGCTGTACTGTCTCTCACTAGAAGTCCAGTCCTTGGCAATCACCCAATCAAATATTTGTAAATGATAGGCCTATCATTTTCAAAGCTATAAATAGTTCTAACACAGCAATTGACTTCATTAATATCCACACAGAGATATGAACCCAAGACCCACACACAATCTGCAAGGTTGGGCAGCAATGTTTCCTACCAGTCATACCTGAAAGCTCCAGACCAGGCATCCCCAACCTTCAGCCCTCCAGATGTTTTGGACTACAATTCCCATCATCCTTGACCACTGGTCCTGTTAACTAGGGCTCATGGGAGTTGTAGGCCAAAACATCTGGAGGGCCGCAGGTTGGGGATGTCTGCTCCAGACACACAGGCACATTGCTGCTATGAAAGATCTGGCAAGGCTAAGTACACTCCAAGCATTCTAGGTATTTATTCTATGTGCAGGTGTGTACAGAATGCAGATTCTAACTTTTAAGATTATGTATGCCATCTCCAGTCTGTGCTTGAAAGGGTGGAGTGTAAATCATATAAATAAATGGAAAGAAGGACTCGCACATTGTTTCTGGTTTAAACCATACAAAAGCAAAGAAAGGGCTGGATCCAGGCTTAGTTATGTTTTCCATTGAAATCAACCGGAGTTAAAATCAATGGGACACATGTTAAACAGTACTAAGTCACATTGGTATCAATGGCTCTGCTCTAATCATGATCAAATCTGGATTCAACCCATGGAAGATGGCAGCAATAAACACTGGAATGCATTTAGATACCTTTAAGCTATCCAGTTATATAATGCACTTTAATCTTATTACACCAGTCCCCAATCTCGCATTATGCTGCTCCTTACATTGACATAACTTAATGGAACAAGTAAAGCAGCAGAATGTAATTTGAAAAAGGGACCAGGAGTGAAAATTCAATAGGAGTTAGAATAGAATCACTGTCATTCACCAAATCAATATGGAAATGCAGCACTCAAATCTGCTCAGCCATGAATTTGTTGGGTGACTTACTGCAGCCTCAGTTCCCTATGTGTAAAAGATAAGGAGAACAACTTAACTTCCATTAATGAATAATGAATAATGAACACCAATGAGCACCATACAACAACAACAACAACAACAACAACAAGAAAGGTAAAGGACCCCTGGACGGTTAAGTCCAGTCAAAAGCGACTATGGGGTTGTGGCGCTCATCTTGCTTTCAGGCCGAGGGAGCCAGTGTTTGTCCACAGACAACTTTCCGGGTCATGTGGCCAACATGACCAAACCACTTCTGCCAAGACGGAACACTGTGAAAAGTGCCAGAGCACACGGAAACACCATTTACCTTTCTGCCACAGCAGTACCTATTTATCTACTTGCACTGGCATGCTTTCAAACTGCTAGGGAACGGGAGCTCACCCTGTCACAGGTATTTAAACCAGTAAGCCCAAGAGACTCACTAGTTTTTCTACCTGTTGTAGCCATTGTAATACACTTTGGTAGATGCAGTACGGTTTTTAATTGCATTTTAATTGCTGCTTTCATTTCTTATATATTATATTTTATTATATTGCAATTGGAATTCATAGCAATCAAAATACAATCAAAAATCAATATGAATATTTAATGTGATGGATGTGCCATCTCCCATCTTCAAACACAAATTGACAGACATGCCACAAACCGCCTAAATGAAGCTCACCCACCACTGATGGTCTATGGGCCACAATCTGAACTCAGCTTTACAGCTGCAAATAATAAAAAAGTTGTCCAGTAGCACCTTAGAGACCAACTAAATTTGTTCTGGGTATTAGCTTTCATTTTATTTTTTTGTTTATTTCGACTGCGTCAGACCAACACAGCTACCTATCTGAAGCAGCAAAGTTTTAAATGTGTTTTAAAGTGCAATATAAATATATGACACTATATGGCGACAGTGAGCTATGCCAAATTCAATGTATTTTTCAAAACTTTTTTTTAAAAAAAGCATTTTCACATTTGTTATATGTTTGTAGATTCCACCTTTGAGAATCCCTGTTCTAGCCCAATGTCTACATATTAACGGGAGAAAGATAGGAATACAGGCTAGCTATGTAAACAGTAATAACAGGTAATATTTCATTGTGGAACCTGCACAGTAGACTTGCACTTACACGAATGGGGCTTATCCTTCCTGTGCCCCCCAAATTTTCTCTGAAGGCGTAAGGAACCCTCTGGAAAAAATGGGGGCCTAGGGAACTACAACAAGAAGTAGATGAAGGGTGAGACCTCTTGTGTTCATTGGCATGACACTGGATCTCAACAAATACAACAGACTTTTGGTCAGTCTACAAAATAGTTTTACAAGTCTTGAAGACTGTGTTTACACAGACAGGGCTCCTCAACACAGGCTTATTTCAGTACTCCTATTTAATTACTGAGAACCAGGGCTCATGAGAGAAGGTGGCCCATAATTAAGAGTCAATCAACAAGTGCTTGGCCTTAAGAATTTCTAAGTTAGCTTCCACTGCAGTTATCAAACGGCATAGCTAAAACTTACAGAAAGTTCAACCATGGATACATGCAACTTAGTACTTACTGAAAAGTATGGTGGTATTCACCTAATGCTTGCTGGAATGTAGGAACTGCCAGGCTTCGTGAAATATTTCAGGCAGCATGGTTAATTCAAAGTAAACAACAACACGGTACAATAAAGAAAGGAACTAATAGGTTAACTGGCCAGCTACTCTGGAAAGCTGACATTAATTAGCTAGTAAGGGGTATGAAACTATAGATTTGTATTCTAAAAGCACATCTTACATTAGGTTCCAGTAAGAGAAGAAAGCCCATTTAATGCCCACCATATCCTGGCCTACTTTTGCAGCTCACAGCTGTGCCATCTAATCCATAGCTTTGGTGAGCATGCTCACTTTGTACTTGTTCTCCATTTTGGTAGGGGTTGGAATGTGGCCTCTCCTCCTGAAGGTTGTAAAGTGCTTGCATTGAGGGCATGGCTTGGTGCTCGAGCCAATACGGCCAAGTTCCAGGAAGTACTTATATTTGATGATGTCATCATGTGGCAAGTTGTAGAGGACAGTTGTTTCATCCAGGTGTTCGCTACACTCTGTTATAGGACATTGGATGTCTGCTTGCCCCACCTGCACCTGCAAATAAACACAAGAGCTGTGATCAAACAGGTGTGGACACACAAATAATAACTGGACACCCAATTCCACACCAAGTTCCAGGACTTAACTTGTAAATATATAACAAAAATGAATATAGCATGGCTTTACACTTAACTGCACACAATGCAGTTGTGAAATTACTTCATTTTTAACTATTACAGGAAATATGAAAGCCCAAATAACAAACTATTTTTATTTTGAAGAAAGAAACTGATGTTCTTATAATTCATCTGTTTTCAAGGGATTTCAAGTTAATACTGGTTCAGAGCAAATGTTCTCTCATCACTGCATACCAGCATTTTCAACCTATAACAGCACATCTCCAGAAACACCTTTTAGGTTATCAGCTGATTAAGATCCAAGAGAAGGAAGCCTCTCTGTAGTTCAAGCGCTTTATCTTAAATGATCTCAGAATGAACTTTTTAGCTCCCTAAAAATCAATTAATTCTTAATCATACACAGCTTCAAAGTATATGAAATCTAGAGTTTGATCCAATTTTCTTTTCTTTGGTGCTGTGTGGTGGATCAGCAGCTTAGCATTTCTCGTTTGGCACAATCAGTAATAGCAATTTCCATAGCCTATAATGCTCTTCGCAGCGCAACTGTGATTCTGTACTGCATCAGAACATCAAAGATACACCCCTGATACTGCTTGTTATGCTGCAGTTACACTGAACGAAGTTGCAAATCTAAAGTAAATCCAGGAATGCAAAGTTTGTGAAATAGGGTTAATCTTCCAACCTCTGCACAATCTTTACTCTAACTGTAGTAGAATGAAGGCACAATGTGCATGAAGGTACAAGCATCTTATGCAAAAGCTGTTCATATACAAGTTGTTTTAAGCACAGGAATTTAATTTCTGAAATGTGTATCTAAAATTAAACATGTACAGCTTTAGCACCTGTATGGTTAGGAATTCCCCAAAAAGCAAGCATTCATCCAACCAACCAACCACTTTAAGCAACTGCAGACTGCTTGGCAAGCACAATATTTAAATCCTAAATGTTTATGCCAAGGGAAATTGTCTTCTACAGCCAATGCTTAACACACGTACGATCCCTCTTGCTAGGACTGCAATT
>NW_028149207.1:0-10701 GCF_964270895.1 Podarcis filfolensis | reverse complement strand
TATGAGCTTACACGGCTCTGAGGAAAGCGTTGCAATGTGTGGACTATGGTACAGGAGCTTGGTGGATAAGATGCCCACTGTCGGTGGACCAGGACTGATACATATTTTGATATACACATTGGATTTGTTATTCTCACTACCCATCGGCATACCCAGTGTGATAAGGAAGAATGGAATTCAGAAAGAGCAATCCAGATTAAAGCACTGATACAGAGGTTTGCACAGTTGCATGCACATAGCTCTTGCTAATTTACCACATTCTTGCTTGTCTAACTGTGCAAACCTCTGTATCAGTGCTTTAATGACTCTGGTCAAAAGGTGGATATACATTCAATAAACAAACACGCACCTTTTTAACTTTCTCACCATCATGCTAGTCTACACAAATCTTAATAAGCAGAAGGGGAGGTGTCATTGGCTACCTGCCTTTCTTTCCAGAAGCCTACCTGGCCTCATGTCTGAAAATGGAGCTCTTGTCAAGGGTAGCCAATTGAAACATAATTGTAAGCAAACTCCAGGCTGTTGTTTTGCGTGGACAGGCGGAGTCCCCAGATCCCGCGCGGTCCCCCCCGTCATGTGGAATAACGACTCAAGACAACGTGCTATGGGATTAAATTGGCCACAACTTTATTAAATTTCAAATGTGGGTAGACCTTGGCTCAGGCATTGGGCGTTCTCCCTCCCCAGTCCCCAGCCGGGGACCTAGGGAGCATCAGGGTTATCCAGTGTGTGTGTGGGGGGGGGATGGGCCGGCTCTGGAGAACATATGTTCAAGCAGAGATAGCCGCCCCCGTTACGCCGCCGCCGCAGGGGAGAGCAATGACGACCTTTTGGCGTATGGTCAAAGCCTCCCTTCAGAAACCCCTTTAACGGGGAACCCTGGTATTGCCGCCGCAAAGAGGAAGATGGACTAAGTGAGGATTCCCAGGTAAGATCCTCCCTCTATTGTGTGGGCAGGTAATCCCTCCCCTACCTGGCCTGGTCTCCTTGGCAACGCTTCCCCCAGGTGGGATTGGACAACTGACTGAGGTAGGCGGAGACCTCCAGGTATCCCACCTGAGGGAAGGCAAAGCCAAGCCTATGCTGTTGGAGCCACTCCAGATCTAGGGGCTGCGCGCGTCCACGCAAAGGGCGACCCCCGTTTTAAGCGGGGAGCGGTCATTGTGGCAAATGAAGCAGAATAGGGTGCTATTCATTTTACACTACTGTTAAAACTTCATGGAACTCTTTAAATATATTTACACCCATGCAGTGCTATCTTGAGATCTTGAAATGAACTACTAGAACAAGTATAGCATTTTTTTAAAAAGATGTGTGTTAACATTAAAAATGTGTAGACACAATGCATTCATACCAAAGAACAGAATTTGTGTTACAAGTTAATGTCATCCATCATCCTATTATTCCCATTCTTAACGATAAAACTTCTATCTTTGAATTGCCCTCTTTTCAGAGGAGTTGATTTCTTTGGGCTTTTTCGATAGCTAAAAAATTAATTCTTCAACAGTGGAAAGCTCCATTAATTCCCAAAATCAAAGACTGTTTTAATGAGCTTAGTGACTTGACTGAATTTAAAGTAGCTGCAATATACATTTACATAAATTAAATATATTTAAAGAATTTGATCTCTATTTTTAGTGGGTTTTTTAAAACAAAAAATCTGTTCTACTTTAGGGCTGGTTGCCATGAATTTAAAACCCAAATTATTCATGGTTATTGAGTCAAGAAAAAAAAACCCTACTATGTGTTTCTTTAAACAAGCTCAGGTGATATATTAATAAAAATTATTCAATGAAGACAGTCATATCTGTAGTGTACTGTTGGTGACACTAGCCTTCTGTTTTTAAAAAATGGATCCAGGAACAGCAATGTGAAACATTATTTCAAGATGTGAAGCGATACTTTTAGTCTGAAGTCTAAAAACACAACTTCCTGTATGCTACTTCAGCAGAGTTAATGAACAGATAAGTCTAAGACATCTTAAGATTACTTTATATATACTTTACTTTCTATACAAATGGCTAAAAGAACCGTGGTTGGTTTAAAATGCTGTGAAAAACACATCAACCTGTACCTGAACCACAAAGAGCCAGGTTTCCTCTTCTTCATGCTGTCAGTTTCATGGCAGTACTTGAGGCCCTCTCTGTCCCCCATGGATGTGGTGTTACTAGGGCATTCCAGTTGCCAACTGAAAGTGAACGAATATATTTTGGAGTGGGCACCTCAATTAGTACACTGGCTATGCAGTTGCTCCTAGAAGTAAAAACCAGCAGCAACAAAAATCTTAGCCATAATAATATCAAAGTAGTATTTCAAATAGACAGTTTCCATATTAGAGCTGTATACAGTTAAGGCTGCAATCCTAGACCCATTTACCTGGGAGTAAGCCTGTGAATTCATCTACTGCTGAGAGGGATATGTTAAGATTGCACTGTAAATTTCATTCATTTTGGTAGGATATAAGTGACCTACCTGTGTGCAGGATTGCAATCTAAAAAACTCCAGCTAGAATTCTAGTGCTGGTAGTCTGAAATAGGAAAATTCCTTCCTGGGCCCAATTAAAGCTGTGACACTGGACAATGTCCAATGATGGCATGTGTGTGTGTGTGTGTGTGTGTGTGTGTGTGTGTAATGTGTTAGGTTGCTGGTGTCCACACTCTGAGGATAAGTGTGCTGCTAGCCTCCTGAAAGCCAGAGAAGACTGGGCCAGCAACCTCTTGCCACCCAACAAAATAACTCTGACATGCCTTCCCTAGCCTTTCAGAACAAAATTAGCTCCCTCCTCAGTGGAGGAAGTGGAGAGATGTGGGAGAGAGTGTGGTATTTTCAACCACTAATGGACTAAAAGCCTGCATAATGCTTCTGTTATTTCTGGACGTCTGTGTGCCTGGTTCTTTTTGATATCTGTTCCTTATGTGAATTCTGAATCAACATTTGTGAATATCTGAATTACCCCTTCAGGATAAACTACCTGAAAGGAGAATGTATATACACTAAAATCTTACTGTTCAGTCCTACACATGTTTACTCAGGAATAAACCCCATTGAACTAAGCGAAGCTTGCTCCCAAAATGAGTGCATTTGATTGAAACCTTATAGTATAATCCTTTGCATGTTTACTTGAAAGTAATTTCCATTGTGTTCACTGGGGATTATCCCCCCAGTTATGTAAGTATGTATAGGATTGCAACCTAAGACAACTTTGCCTTAAACATCAAACATTTAGTAGTTTATCTGCAGTCAGAAATAGTCCAACCCAGCAAAAGGCACACCTCATGGAGTGTCTGAATATTGGTTTTTAGTTCTTGGACTGTATTCTTAAATGTACTTATCTATCTTATTGAACTCAAGATAACCAACTGACTGCAAGTTTATATTCTATATTAGGGATGGGAAATATCTTTTGAATCTCCGGAAGGTAATGAATCGAGGGCTGCATGCTGGCAGTGGGTGTGGCAAAAGGCAGTGGTAGACAGGGCTAGACCACATGTATCCCACATGTGTATTTCCTTGAAGAAAAGGTAGAATAGAATTGCAATACAATAAATAAAAGTAAATACATTCCACACTTCAGCTAGGCAATTGCTCTTGGTATATCTATCTTCCCTCTTCCAGTGGTAGTAAACACTGTTGTATAACTCACAGCAGCAAAATACTTCCCATGTAATCTATTCTTTTTTTAAAAAAAAGAATCACCTTATCATTCATCACTTATGATTTTCATTTAGACAAAGATAGCTTTTATAAAACTGGAATGGAAAACAATTTCTTCCCTGCGGTTATACCATGGGAAATTAAGGAAATGGCATTAGAGGCAGAAATATATATATATATAAAATCTCTTGGTGCAGACAAGATATGACGAGCGTGGGCATTTTGCACTTAAAAATACCCTGCAATGCCTTTGCCAGCAGCCTCTGTTTCCGAAAGGGAAGGACCACCCTCTTTAGTGGTGAAATGCAACTCTTTAGTCATGCCTTTCTTGGGAACAGACAGCTTGTTTTGTGAAGCTGTCCCAAAATATGTATTATTCATGGATGGTGGCCCACCAAGGAGACTTGGTACAGTTGTAATGATAGGTTAGAACTTTGCCAGTCCAGTTCATGCTCTTCTTCAGACTCTGTTTCAAGTGGAGTGGGGAAAGCATTTATCTTGACATTTCTTTGTCCATGTCTACATGTGCTTGCTGTGTGGTGTTCATTGTGGTGTTCACCAATTCTGAGTTTGCTGTTCAAGGTGTGAGTCCACCTGAACGTGATCCCCCTCTCCCTGACTGTGTCAGATTTCTCCCTGTTGTGTGTATGTGTGTGTGTGTGTGTGTGTGTATTGATCTGATCTCCATAGCTCCCAAGCACATTTGAGTGTATAGGGACACAGCATGGTGTGTGGTCCTGCAAAGTATTGTTTGAAGCCTATTTCAGCATTTTTTATGTCTTAGTCGGCAACTTCAGAGAGAAATCTTTGCTTTTCTAGCTGTTTTGAAACTTCAGCTGTTGTAATCTGCTAAATGGAGTGGTCAGCATTTATCCCTGGCTGGCTGTGCTTCCTGATCTGGAAATATCCTCATGGGAGGAGTTGCCCCATGAAGCATGTACCCAGAATGCTTCAGGGTGTGGACCATGGTTGAGATAATGTATAGAATGGTGGGAAAGGGGACCACATGACCCCAAACACCTCAAAAGTATGGTGAGTGGGACAGAAGACTTTAGCTGATGGAGTGTTCCTTTTACTGTAAATAAGTATACATGCAATTTTTGATTTTGTCTACTGCTTCTACCCCTTGGAGCTGATGTAGTTATAAGTGTCATGGTTGTTATTTCTTTTGCCTGGTCTTTGACCATGATAAAGATTGATGGATTGCGACATAAATGCAATTTTTCTCTGGATTACATAAAAAGGTAAATTGAGAAAATGAGCACAAAAAGGGGTTAACAAATCTTTTAAATAATAAAGTAAAATAATGGTTGGGATCTTTCCTAACATATGCATTCACTGGAACCTCAAAGCATGGATGCAAAACAACATCTATAGAATATCACACAATGAAAGGAGAAAGACAGTGAGAAATCCCCTTGGTCCTTATTCTAACCTTGAGAAATTTGTTAATGAATTTTGGTGCTTCAACATCTTGTTCCATCTGTCGGTGGCAATTTTTCTTAAAGTAAAGCAACCTTAAGCAACCAGATGGAAAATGTCCAGAAAGAATTAAATGATCCACTAGTTTCTATATGTTCTCATCTTTAACGCCTGTCTGCCTAGGGGTATTATGTTTTCAGAAAGTTTGACGCCATATGGGGGAAACAGGAGTTTAAGTATTTGGAGGAAGTGGAAATATATGCAATACTTACTTATCAAACCTATCCGTCATTTACTACTGAAATGTGATGTGTAGTGGATGAAATTGTACAATTTGGTATACTAATGTCTTATATATATTTTTTATTCAAACCATCATTGCAAATGCACCTAATGTTAGAAATAGAACAGCAAACTGATTCATGTCCCAAGACATCTTAGGATAGCCTAGTGTTTGCAAATCAAGGAGAATAGGTATAAAATACAAATTGAAAATACAAACTGCTCTCATTGCAGTGAACAGAAGGAAGGCTTTATTATCAGGCCTATAGCAAGAGTGGCCTGGAATGAAGAACCACACAACTACATCCACAGACCTAAGGAGGATATTTGGCTCTCTCAAACAGGAGCCACTTCTGCTTCACATGGAAACAGGGGAGTTTTTAAAGCCAATTAGGAGCATAGGAAGTTTCCTATACTGAGTCAGTCCATCGATCCATCTAGCTCAGCATTGTCCACACTGCCTGGTAGTGGCTCTCCAGGGTTTCAGGGACATTTTTCTCCCAGGCATACTTGGAAATCCTTGGCACCAAAGCTGTGACCAACTGCCTGCAAAGCCCTTTCCAAAATTAGGCTTCAAGTCTGTATTTAGACTCAGTCTGAAGACAGAGATTGCAAACCGAATAAGAGATTTCCTTCTACTGAGTCGAAAGTTTTGCCCATCCAGTTCAATTCTTTCTGCACCAACTCACTTTAAAAACAACAGCAATCCAAATTGATGCGGAAATGTTGAGAACTGAACATAAGATTGAAAAAAGAAAAACTGAGAAACCAAAATGTGACAGATTCACCTATTTCTGGTAGACATGTATAGGAACAGACAGCAAGCATTATTGTAATTTAAGAGAAAGACTCTTAAATTTGTTTGTTGAAATAGTCTTTCTTTCTTTCTCTCTCTCTCTCTCTCTCTCTCTCTCTCTCTCTCTCTCTTTCTCTCTTTCTTGCTTTATCCCAGTAAGTGTTTAGATGTTGACAAACTATGTTGAAGCTAAGAAGAGGAGTTTGGATTTTTTTGCTTCTCATTTCAGTTAATTAGTTTACTATTATTTCTGAACTGTGGTTTATCTTAACTATAGTTTGTTGAAACTTGCTTTCTTGCTTGCTTGCTTTCTTGCTTGCTTGCTTGCTTCATCCCAGTAAACAATAAACATGGAGGAAAATTAACATGATCCATAGTTATTGCTCTTTCACATGTTAGATTACTCCTTGACTACGCATGTGAATTCAGTTTATTTTACTTGATGAAGAAAGATGGAAGAATGGCCAATTTCTCCATTTCAGGCCAGAGAGTTTGTCTGTTGGGGGGGGGATTCCCCTCTCAGAAAAAGGAAAAGAAGAGAGAGTTCAGCCTTCCTGGGTCGTAGCATCACTATTTCATTTGTCATTGATAGATATGGGATTAAATTACCCTGACCAATATGGCTGATGTTCTTAGATCCAGTAACAACACTGGAATATTTGAACAGAGCTAGCATTTGCATTTGTTTGGAGGTTATTCATTTTCAACTTTTATAATTTCTAAAGTACGTTCCAGTTCTTTTCATAGTTATCATCACAGCAAACCTATGAGGGAAGTTATTCTTCAAGATTTGCAGAAGATAGCTGGGGGTTTAATGTTTTGCAATGAAAGTAACAGTACAAATCCATGATTTAGTCACGATATGAACACAATTTCCTGATTCACAATTCAATGTTCTGTATCTGTGCAGGGGTAGCCATGATGGTGCCCTTCAGACTCAACAGGTAAACTGAAAATTCATGCAGAAGTCTTTTTCTTTGTCAGGACTACAGAGTTAAGTCAGCCTGATGCATCTCTGAGAAGTTCACATGGTAAATGTTACTGGCTACCTATCTTCATGCCAGAATTATTAGCCGACTATATTTTATTGTGTCAAGCATGGAGTGAATAACAGTTCTATTTGAAGCACCACAGACGTGCTGAAATTTGCTTGGCAGATAACAGTCTCATCATCTGACCCTGGGTAGCATGAGCTGTAAGCAGCAAAGTCCTAGGCCAGTTGCTGAAGATCAGAGTTGCCGGCTTTTGAAAAGGCTCTGCAGTTGTGCCTTTAACAGCTGCTCGATACATAGGCATTAAGCAGGTAATGATCTTTCACCCTGTTCATGTGGTACTTACATGCACAACCTAAGTGTGGAGAGCAAGGAGCTTTTAGGCTCTCCCAACCTAACTGCCCACCCAATAACTTCAGGTGACATGTGGATATGTGAAAAGAAAGCCTGTATGAGCTCCTGCTCATATGCAATCAGTTTGGGGAGACCTCTGGGATCATTACCGTCATTGGAGGCCTGAGTGGATTTCTGGATCCATTCATTTTGCCTCAGGCAGAAGTGGCCTCATTGGTACAGAGTGGCTTCCATCAGCTTGGGCTGGTCTGTCAGTTGCAACCCTACCTGGCCAGGGATAGCCTAGTTTCCGTTGTCTGTGCTCTGATAATCTCTAGATTAGATTACCTCAAAGACAGTTCAGAAACTCCAGCTAGTGCAGAATTCAGGGGCCAGATTGTTGACCGCTTTCATCATCTGACACTCTTCTTCATGTGCCCCCCTCTGAGGGAGCTTTAGAGGGTAGCAACATGAGATTGGGCCATCTCAGTGGTGGCTTTCCAGCTGAAGCATATTCCCCACGGAGATGCATGAAGAAGTTCCTATTCACCCAGACATTTCACTCTTAATTGGCTTTCATCTTTTAGTTGGGTGTCGTTGGATGTGCCCTTTTCATATTATTGCAACACTTTCAGTTCATAACTTTTTTTATATAAAAAACCACACACACATGTATTGTATGCTTTTTAAATATATATGTAAGTTTATTTGAGGCACTTCTTTAAATAAGCAACAAATAAATATTTTAATTGATCATTAAATGATAAGATAACAATTCCAAGGCAACAGTTCCACCGAAAGCAATAAATTTGGTAGAAACATATACATCCATTTATAGATCATGCAACAGTTGCTATGAATTACTATCCATAATATCCAAATAAATAATTTTTAAAAATGAAAATAAAGCCTAATTGTGTGGGTCTCACATAATGGAACAATTCTCCATACAAAAGCGTAAGAATAAAGTATGTCGGAGGAAAAGTTCTGGACTACCCTTCCCTCTAATGCTCTTGTTTTCCATGTGTAGGATTATTTGCTGGTTTGTATGGAGTAATATTTAATTTTATATGCTATCCCCCTGCCCCCCCACCCACCACCAGTAGTCCAAAGTGGCACATCTCAGAGCTGTTGGATTACCACCACAGTAGGAACAAAACCTTCATCAGTAAATGATTTTTTTTTTTTAGAAAAACAAAACAAAACAAAACAAAAAGACCCAGGCCTGATATTCATTTTTGTCTGTGTCAGTCTGAGAGCTGAATCAGTTAGAAAGGTGTTGTTAATTGTTTTTGGAGTTTGTGTAGATTGTGTCCTTATTTATCCTGCTGTGACCTCATGATGCCACACACGGCCTCTTAGAAGTGGGACAAGGATTATTGCAATTCCCTCTAGAAGCGCTCCTCTGTCACTTTCAAGCTGTTGAGAATGCTCACCGTCTCAAACAAGAGTACATTCAGCTTAACAAATTAGCTGCAGACGTTTTGAAGCAAGGGTTTGATTTTTAGACAACACTGCAGCTTTCAAAGGCCTATAACAATGTGGATCTGGGATGTTTTCAAGATGCTGTCTTTGAACTTCATTTTGGCAGGCAAGTGAACCCAAGCACACCATGTTCCCTTTATGAATCTCTTCATTGTATATGAGATAAGCAAGTGATCAAGCCTTTGGCATAGCAAAAGCCTGCGCTCACCCACCATGATTTTATTTTATTTTTTTGTAAAGCAGACATAAGACTTTACAGTCTTCCGTATCTCCTATCTCTGCCCACTACTCCTAACATCTTGTTTTCAGATACAAAAAAGGAATATTATTTGTTATATTGTACTGCAGATTTTATCAGATGTATTACAACATGGAGCATCACATGTTAAGGTCCCGAACCAAAGGACTTCAGGGAAGTCAAAAGGTTATTATGTTCGGTCTTCCATAGCTCTGTCAATCTACACCAGTTTGTTTTATTTAATTGTTACTTGCTGGGAACAGCAGGAGGGCCATATACCCACAAAATAGGAGGATTTTTAGGTGATGTACACACTCTCATTTACTCTGTATCCAGTATAGTCCCACTACTAGTTTGAGAAGTGGTGTACATACAACATTAGCCACAATCCATGTCTATCCTGTATCTCTGCAGTTATTTCATAGGAGGTAGTGTGCTTTGATGCACTCCTCCACCCCTCCCAAACCAGCTCCAACCCAATTTGAGAAAAAGGATGCCTGAACTATGTTTTAAGCTGGTAATGTGTACATAGTCTTAGTGTGGGTGATATTACAGGGGAACCTGATACATACGTTGTAAACCCTGAACCAAAAGAAAACTGATTTTCTTCTGTAGCCACTTGACCGTGCTTTCTATGTTTGAGAAGCACAGTAACGAATCCACATGGAATCGGTGCTTTGGGGCTGATCTGCTCAAGCTGTATAGCGATTTTCCTGTTTTGTATTAGCAGAAGCCATGCTTCTAAAAATTTTGAAGCTCATTTTTCATATCAGATTTGCCGCTAAATGTAAATTATTGTAATAGTTTGGGTATTCTGTTCATTGGCACACAACTCCTGGGTAGACGGTGCTGTGTTCTCTGGCGAGCAAAGCACGCTGCTGTTCGTTGTGAGCGACATATATTACAAACGTGCTATATAAAGAAAAAATGTAGGAAACAGGGGAAGTTGACGTAAATACCTACATTTTGACAGAACTATATTTAGTTCCTGTGAAACTAAAAATATTTTGGTGTATTGTTCTGGTCAGGTCAGGTTACATGGGTTGGACAATGCAGTTACGTGGTTAGTTGTCTGGCTTCCTACTATTGGCAACTTTGTTTTGCTAGATTACAAGGAATAAGGAAGTTGGAGGTCATTTAGCAAAATTTCTGGTACACCTCGATGGGGAGGGGGGGAGTAATAGGCCTGCTTTGATTTAGGCTTTTTGAATTATATGTTAGATCTGGCACTGATTATGTCACATTAGGTTTTGACATATCGTATTGTTCATCTTCATCCTGAGCATCCAGACAAAACATGGTGCATTTTTAATAGCAAAGGCTTATAGCGAGCAAGCTTTTATTATGGCATTCTGAAATATTTTCTATGCCTTGATGGTATATCATCTTTGGATACAAGTCAATAAAGATATGTGCTCATCTGTTTTGATTCACAGTTGCAAAATTGCTATGCTTCTGATTTGTGAATATGGACATTTTGATTAAATTTATTGTAAGTG
>NW_028149208.1:0-5000 GCF_964270895.1 Podarcis filfolensis | reverse complement strand
CCTGCCTCCCCCCAGGTAGACCGGGTAAGAACCTGGCCCTTTGTATAGACGCGCCAAGCGGGCGGCAGGCAGGCAGGCAGGCAGGCAAGCAGGCAGGCAGGCAAGCAGGGAGGGAGGGAGGGAGGGAGGGAGGGAGGGAGGGAGGGAGCGTGGACGTCCCTTGCCTGCCTGCCTGCCTGCCTGCCTGCCTGCCTGCCTCCCCCCCCGGTAGACCGGGTAATAACCCGGCAACTTGTTTAGGAGCGCCCTCGTGTGGCCAGCATGGGAAGGGCAGGGCAGCCGTCTTCTTCTTCTTCTTCTTCTTCTTCTTCTTCTTCTTCTTCTTCTTCTTCTTCTTCTTCTCCTTCTCCTTCTCCTTCTCCTTCTCCTCCTTCTCCTTCTCCTTCTCCTCCTCCTCCTCCTCCTCCTCCTCCTCCTCCTCCTCCTCCTCCTCCTCCTCCTCCTCCTCCTTCGTTGTCGTATCCCTATTGTTGTCAAGATCTGCGTGCGTGCATTTGTGCGGTCTAAACGGGGGATGAGTGAGAGTGTGTGTGTGCTGGCATGCCTGCCTGCCCGCCCGCCCGCCTCCCTCCCTCTCCGTGATCTATTTCGGGTCTGTCTCTCTCTCCCCCACCCGCAAGCACATCGCCACGACAAACCACGACATCGCCGAGGGCGGCGTTCGTGGCGACAGCTGCCGTAGACCTCGGGGACTTTGTAGACCGCCGCTTGGCAGCAGAGCAGCAGGTAGGCGATGGAGGAGACGGGTGGGCCGGGGCGTGCGTTCGTGCGTACGTCCTTGCGGGGACGGCAAGGGATCACCCTTGGCGATGTCGTGGGCGGGGGCGGTTTCTTTGGTGTGCGCGTGTGCGCGTCGGAGTGATGTTTTGTGTCCATCTCTCTGTCCCTGTCTGTCTCCCCTGCACACAAGCGTGTGTGCGGTGTACTTGGCTCCTGGGTCTCTGTCTGTCTCCCCCCCCCCCCACAAGCACATGCTGTGTTTGAGTGTATGCTTAGAGTGAGAGAGAAATTTTGTGCCCTTTTGTCTCCCTCTCCCGCAAACGACTGTTTGTGCCTTTTCGTGTGTGTGTGTGTGTGTGAGAGAGAGAGCGAGAGAGAGAGAGATGAGAGACGAGAGACAGAGAGATTTTGTTTCTGCCTCCCTGCCTCCCTGTGTCTCTGCATGCTCCCCCTCCCGCAAAGGAACGCACGCACGCCAAGACTTTTCTCCCTTGCCGTCCCTGCAAGGCCGAACGCACGCAGGCACGCCCGCCCTCACCCGTCCCCTCCATCGCCTACCTGCTGCACTGCCGCCAAGCGGCGGTCTACAAAGTCACCGAGGTCTACGGCAGCTGTCGCCACGAACCCCACCCGCCCTTGGCCTGTCTGTCTCCCCTGCACACAAGCGTGTGTGCGGTGTACTTGGCTCCTGGGTCTCTGTCTGTCTCCCCCCACACAAGGACATGCTGTGTTTGAGTGTATGCTTAGTGTGAGAGAGTCGTTTGCGAGAGAGGGAGACAAAAGGGCACAAAATTTCTGTTTGTGCCTTTGTGTGTGTGTGTGTGTGTGTGTGTGTGAGAGAGAGAGAGAGAGAGAGAGAGAGAGAGAGAGAGAGAGAGAGAGAGAGATTTTGTTTCTGCCTGTCTGCCTCTGCCTGCCCCCCCTCTGCCTCCCTCCCCCCCGCAATCAAGTGTGTGTGAGAGCGCACGAGCGCTTTTGTGCTTGTCTTTCTGTATCCCTGTGTCTCTGCATGCTCCCCCTCCCGCAAAGGAACGCACGCACGCCAAGACTTTTCTCCCTTGCCGTCCCTGCCCGCCCGCCCGCTCGCCCTCACCCGTCCCCTCCATCGCCTACCTGCTGCACTGCCGCCAAGCGGCGGTCTACAAAGTCCCCGAGGTCTACGGCAGCTGTCGCCACGAACCCCACCCGCCCTTGGCGACGTCGTCGGGTTACAGCGACCGGGTAGACCTGGAGGCTTCCTAGGGGGCACGGGCAGGTAGACCGGGAAGCCCTCCGTCCTCCGTGGTAGACCGGCAAGCCGCAGCCTCTCCGGCGGGTAGACCGGGGGCTCGGCGAGCAGATTGGTCCGACACGGAAACCCCCACCCATCTCGGAGGTAGACCGGCAAGCCCCAGCCTTCCGGGACGGTAGACCGGAGGGGAGCCGAGGGCCGGGAGACCGGGCATCGCCGCCAGCCCCTCCGACGGGAAGACCGGGCTTCCCGAGGTCCGGCGCCCGGTAGACCGGCCAGCGGTTCCGCGCCGTGCTCCAGGTAGTCCGGTGGAGCCGCGCTTTCCGGTGGGTAGACCGGGAAGCCCCCACGATCTCGGAGGAAGACCGGCAAACCCCAGCCTTCCCGGCCGGTAGACCGGAGGGGAGCCGAGGGCCGGGAGACCGGGCAACGCCGCCAGCCCCTCCGGACGGGAGACCGGGCTCACCGAGGTCCGGCGCCCGGTAGACCGGCCAGCGGTTGCGCGCCGTGCGCCAGGTTGTCCGGCAGGGCCGCGCTCTCCGGTGGGGTGGGTAGACCGGGAAGCCCCACGATCTCGGAGGAAGACCGGCAAGACCCAGCCTGCCCACCTCCGACGGCGACTAGAGCGGGCAGCCGCTCCAGGCCCAGCTCCGTGTGGACCGGCGTTTCTCCTCGGAGGTAGACCTGGAAGCCACAGGCACTCTGGCGAGCAGGCAGGCAGGCAGGCAGGCAGGCAGGCAGGCAGGCAGGCAGGGCCGCTCCTTCCACTTGGTAGACCGGGAAGCCGCACGTTCTCTGAGGAAGACCGGCAAGACCCAGCCTTCCTGGATGGTAGACCGGAGGGGAGCCGAGGGCCGGGAGGCCGGGCAGCGCCACTGGCTCCTCCGGCGGGTAGACAGGGCTTCCCGAGGTCCGGGGCCCAGTAGACCGGCCAGCGGTTCCGCGCCGTGCGCCAGGTAGGCCGGCAGAGCCTCTCTTTCAGGTGGGTAGACCGGAAAGTCTACCGTTCTCGTAAGACCGGCCAGAGCCTCCCACACCCTTCGAAGGCTAGTAGACCGGCCAGCGGCTCCACCCCCCCCCGACTAGTGGACCGGCGCCTCCCGGCCCCATGGAGGGTAGACCGGGAAGCCGTTTCTCCTCTTAGGTAGACCTGGAAGCCCCAGACCCTGCGGCGAGCAAGCAAGCAAGCAAGCAGGCAGGCAGGCAAGCAAGCAGGCATGCTGGCCGGGAGGGTGGCCGTCCGCTCCCTGCCTTCCAGGTAGACCGGGCAAGAGCCCGTTCCTTGGTTTAGGAGAGCTGGTCAGGCGGCAGGCAGGCAGGCAGGCAGGCAGGGCGTGGTGTGCTGCGTGGACGCGAGGAGCCCACCGGGCCTGACACCGAGTAGACCGGCCAGCGGTGCCGCGCCTTACGCCAGGAAGCCTGGCAGAGGCGCCCTTTCCGGCAGGTAGACCGGGAAGCCCCACGATCTCGGAGGAAGAACGGCAAGACCCAGCCTCCCCGGCCGGCAGACCGGGCAACGTCACCTGCCCCCCGGCGGGTCGACCGGGAAGCCTCCCTTCCTCGGAGGTAGACCGGCAGGACCCAGCCTCCACGGCCAGCAGAGCCCAGGGCCGGGAGACCGGGCATCGCTGCCAGCCCCCGGCCAGACCGGGCTGACCGCGGACGCGAGAAGCAGACTGGGCCTTCGGTCGGAAGGGGGCCGGCAAGGCCCAGCCTCCCCGGCCGGCGGACTTGGGGGACAGCGGTCGCAGCAGGCCCGCCCGCCCGCCCGCCCGCCGCCGGGAGGACCGGGGCCCTCGCGAGTAGACCGGGCGGTCGGCGGGCCTCCGGCGGGTAGACCGGGGAGGAACGGAAAGCCCCAGCCGCCTCGGCCGGGCGGAGAACGGCGGGACCGGGCAGCGGACAGACCTCCCAGCGGTAGACCGGGAAAGCCTTCCGTCTTCGGGAAGGGGACTGCCACGTCCCAGCTTCCCTGGCCAGTGGTGGACCGGAGTAGAGCCGCCAGCGGCCGCAGGAAGAGCGGGCCACGCTGCCGGCCCCTCCGGCGGGGAGCTAGACCCGGCCGCCCCCCCCAGGGAAACGGCCAGCGCTTCCGCTCCTTCCACCTGGAAGACCGGGTGACCGACCCCCCCCCCGCGTGACGGCCGGTAGACCGGGGCCACCGGCAACCTCGCCCCTGGACCGGGCAGCGGCCAGACCCACACAGACGCCCGGAAGCCTGCCCTTCTCCGGCCGTCGCACCCTCCGCCAACCGCTCTCGCATCGCCTCCGTCCGCCTCCCGTTCTCGGAGGTAGACCGGCTAGTAGACCGGGCAGCGGTTCCAGTCCGGCCGTCAGGTGGTGGGCCGGCGCTTCCCAGCCCCAAGCAGGGGAGACCGGGAAGCCGTCTGTCCTCGAGGTAGAGCTGGAAGCCCCAGGCAGGCAAGCAGGCAGGCAGGCAGGCGTGAGCGTGGACGCGAGGAGCCCACCGGGCCTCCGTCGGGCCGACCGGGAAGTCTCCCTTCCTCGGAGGTAGACCGGCAAGACCCAGCCTCCCCGGCCGGCAGACCGGAGGGGAGCCCAGGGCCGGGAGACCGGGGTGACCGTGGACGCGAGAAGCAGATCGGGCCTTCGGTGGGTAGACCGGGAGGCCCCCCGTTCTCGGAAGGGAGCCGGCGTGGCCCAGCCTCCCGGGCCGGCAGACTGGGGGGGGACAGCGATCGCAGGCCCGCCCGCCCGCCCGCCCGCCCGCCCGCCCGCCGCCGGGAAGACCGTGGCCCTCGCGAGTAGACCGGGCCTCCGGCAGGCCTCCGGCGGGTAGACCGGGGAGGACAGGAAAGCCCCAGCCGCCTAGGCCGGGCGGAGAACGGGCGCTGCTTCCAGCCCCACCGTCAGCTTGACTGCCCGGGCGGCCGGGGGGACCGGGCGGCGGGCAGACCTCCCAGCGGTAGACCGGGAAAGCCTTCCGTCCTGGGAAGTGGACCGGGGGAGAGCGAGAGCCGCCAGCGGCCGCGGGAAGAACGGGCCACGCTGCCGGCCCCTCCGGCGTGGAGCTAGAACCGGCCGCCCC
>NW_028149210.1:0-11439 GCF_964270895.1 Podarcis filfolensis | reverse complement strand
GGCTCTGGTTCTGAATGAGGGCTTGGTTCTGGCACTGATTCAGGGTCTCGCTCTGGCTCTGGCACTCTGTCAAGGACTATTTCAGACTTAGGCTGTGGCTCTGGCTCTGTTTCCATTCTTACAATGGAATGTACACAAAACAATAATCCTTTCTATATAAATTTTCCAATACATTCTGAAAAATAAATCCTTAATTGTTGTCCACCTCCTTTTAGTTCCTTTATCACTCGAATGCTAGCACGGAGTCAAAAGTATTATTGTATTTTTGAACATATCTTGTATCATATTGCGTCTTTATTTTCCCATAATTAAGATAGCCATGCCACCCAAAACGGGTGTCATGACCTTCTAGATCTAAAATATCCCAATTTTTTAAATAAATACCAATCTTTCAACCAGAGAAGACATGAGGCTTCGTAATATAGCTTCAAATCCGGTAACCCGTAGCCACCTCTTTCTACAGTATCTATTAATATCCCATGCTTTACTCTTGGTCTTTTACCCTTCCTCAAAAATTTAGAAATTTCTTTTTGCCACTTGTTGATACTGCTGGTCTTTCATGTAATTGGAATCGTTTGGAATAGAAAGAGTAGCTTCGGTAAAACTATCATTTTAATTACCGAAATACGGCCCAGGAATGATAAATTTAACCTTGTCCGTGTCTCCAACTGTCTTTTGATATCTTTCCAACAATTGGTATAGTTATCTTCATATAAGTTAATATTCTTTGGTGTTATCCATAATCCTAAATACTTGATTTTGGGGTAGATTTTAATGTGTAATATTTGTTCTAATTCTGCTTTTTCATCTGGCGACATATTTTTAACTAATAGTTTTGTCTTGTTTAAATTCATTTTGAACCCCGCAACTTTACCGTAGCCATATATTATTTCCAACGCCTTTCTTAAACTCTGTTTTGGTTGCTCCGTAGTTATAATTAAATCGTCAGCAAATGCCCTCATTTTGTAACTTCTATTTCCCAGCATAATCCCTTTTATTTCTTTTTCTTCCCTAATTTGTTTACATAAAACTTCCAATGTTAATATGAAAATTAAGGGGGCTAGTGGGCAACCTTGTCTGACCCCTTTACTGATTTCACACTCCTGTGATAAATTTCCATTGATTATGATTTTAGCTTTTTGTTTTGATTATATTGCTTCAATCCCTTTTATATACTGTATACCAAAATCCATATGGTGTAATAGACCTTTCATAAATTTCCAGGATACCCTGTCGAAAGCTTTTTCTGCATCTATAGCCATTAAGACTGCCTTCTTTTCTATTCTTAAGTCTAAATACGCTAATAAGTTTATAATGTTTCTAGTGTTGCTATAAATGTGCCTCCCGGGCAAAAAGCCAGCTTGGTCATTGTGTATCATCATCTGGAAGACTTTTTTTGATCTTTCGGCTAAAATATTTGCATATAATTTATACTCGTTATTTAGAAGTGCGATAGGCCTATAGTTGTTAATAAGTAGATTGTCCGTTCCCTGTTTTGGAATTAATGCAATAAGGCTGTCTTTCCAAGAATCCGGCATGGTTCCGTCTTTTAAGATACTTCTTAATGGGTCAGACAGTAAGTCCTCAATTTTTTTATAATATATTGCCGGTAGGCCGTCTGGCCCTGGTGGCTTTCCTATCTTTGCTTCCTGAATTGCTCTTTGAATTTCGTACGATGTAATAGGGACATTCGACAGTTCTTTTTGTTCTTTAGTAAGTTTCGGAAGACAGTTCTGTTCTAAATGTTCTTTAACTTCTTCTGTTGTTTCATTTCCTTCCTTATAGATTTCTCTAAAGAATTCGAGAAATCGTTTCTCTATTTCTTTAGGGTTGTTTATTATTTTGCCTTCGCACTTAACTCTATTTATAAGCCTTTCTGCCTCTCTCTTCTTTAATTGCCATGCTAATAACCAGGCTCAGGTTCTGTTTCAGGCTGTGTCTCTGTTTCAGGCTCCGGCGCTGTATCAACCACTGTTGCAGACTCAGGCTGTGGCACTATGGCTGTAGCTGTGGCTCTGGTTCTGTTTCAGGCTCTGGCACTGTATCAAGCACTGTTTCAGGCTCAGGCTCAGGCTCAGGCTTCTGCTCTTTATTAGGCTTTGTCTCAGTCTTTGGCTCTAGCACTTATTCTAGCTCTATTTCAGGCTCGGCCTGTGTGTCAGCCTTTGTCTCTGTTTCACGCTGTTTCTCTGTTTCAGGCTCCGACGCTGTTTCAAGCCCTGTATCTGCCTCTGCCTCTGTTTCAGGCTCTGGCACTCTATCAAGCACTGTTTCTGGCTCTGGCTCTCTTTCAGGCTCTGGTTCTGAATTAGGGTTTTGTTCTGGCTCTGGCTGTGTCTCTGGATCTGGCTGTGTCTCTGCTTCAGGCTCCTACGCTGTATCAAGCACTGTATCAGGCTCTGCCTCTCCCTCTGTCCCTGGCTACGTTTAAGCGTCAGGCTCAGTTTCAGACAGTGTCTCTGTTTCAGGATCCAGCACTCTATCAAGCACTATTTCAGACTCAGGCTGTGGCTGTGGATCTCGGCTGTGGCTCTGGCTCTCTTTCAGGGTCTGGTTCTGAATGAAGATCTGGTTCTGACTCTGATTCAGGGTCTCATGATGGCTCTTCCTCTGCCTCTGACACAGCTATGTTTCAGAGTCTGGCTCTCTTTCAGGCTCTGGTTCTGAATTAGGGTTTTGTTCTGGCTCTGGCTGTGTCTCTGGCTCTGGCTCCAGCTCCAGCTCCAGCTCCGGCTCCGGCACTGTATCAAGTACTGTTGCAGACTCAGGCTGTGGTTCTAGGCTGTGGCTGCAGCTATGTTTTGCGCTCCGGCCCTGTATCAAGCCCTATTTCTGGCTCTGGCTCTGGCTCTGGCTCTGGCTCTGGCTCTGGCTCTGGCTCTGGCTCTGGCTCTGGCTCTGGCTCTGGCTCTGGCTCTGATTCATGGTCTCCCTCTGACTCTGATTCAGGGTCTCGCTCTGGCTCTGGCACTCTATCAAGGACTGTTTCAGACTCAGGCTGTGGCTGTGGCTGTGGCTCTGCCTCTGTTTCACGCTCAGGCTCTGTTTGAGGCTATGTCTCTGTTTCAGGCTCCAGCACTGTATCAAGTACTGTTGCAGACTCAGGTTGTGGCTCTAGGCTGTGGCTGTGGCTGTTGCTCTGGTTCTGGCTGTGGCTCTTTTTCAGGCTCTGGTTCTGAATGAGGGCTTGGTTATGGCACTGATTCAGGGTCTCGCTCTGTCTCTGGCTGTGTCTCTGTTGCACCTCAAACGGTGGTTTGTTGTTGTTGTTGTTATTTTCTTTCTGGGGTGGGACAAATGTTTAGTTGGGGCGGGGATCATTTTAAGTTTAGCATAATTGTTTCTTGCTTTGTTTTTCTTTTACTATTTTTTTAGGTTATTGTATAGTTTGTATTTTGCTTTTTAAGGGGAAAGGGTCAGGGCTGCCTGGGAGGGGGCCTCAGCCAACAGAAGGGCTGGGGCAGGTTCCCTACGGGGGGATGTATTGGAACACCCAATCTCTGTTATCGCGGGTGGGAGGAGCAGTTGCGCTAAGACCAGACCACGTCTTTACCGAAGATCTGGTTCTGACTCTGATTCTGATTCTCTGATTCTGGCTCTCTATCAAGGGCTGTTTCAGACTCAGGCTGTGGCTGTGGCTGTTGCTCTGGTTCTGGCTCTGGCTCTTTCTCAGGCTCTGGTTCTGAATGAGGGCTTGGTTCTGGCACTGATTCAGGGTCTCGCTCTGGCTCTGGCTCTGGCTCTGGCACTCTGTCAAGGACTATTTCAGACTTAGGCTGTGGCTGTGGCTCTGGCTCTGTTTCCATTCTTACAATGGAATGTACACAAAACAATAATCCTTTCTATATAAATTTTCCAATACATTCTGAAAACATAATAAATCCTTAATTGTTGTCCACCTCCTTTTAGTTCCTTTATCACTCGAATGCTAGCACGGAGTCAAAACTATTATTGTATTTTTGAACATATCTTGTATAATATTGCGTCTTTATTTTCCCATAATTAAGATAGCCATGCCACCCAAAACGGGTGTCATGACCTTCTAGATCTAAAATATCCCAATTTTTTAAATAAATACCAATCTTTCAACCAGAGAAGACATGAGGCTTCGTAATATAGCTTCAAATCCGGTAACCCGTAGCCACCTCTTTCTACAGTATCTATTAATATCCCATGCTTTACTCTTGGTCTTTTACCCTTCCACAAAAATTTAGAAATTTCTTTTTGCCACTTGTTGATACCGCTGGTCTTTCCTGTAATTGGAATCGTTTGGAATAGAAAGAGTAGCTTCGGTAAAACTATCATTTTAATTACCAAAATACGGCCCAGGAATGATAAATTTAACCTTGTCCGTGTCTCCAACTGTCTTTTGATATCTTTCCAACAATTGGTATAGTTATCTTCATATAAGTTAATATTCTTTGGTGTTATCCATAATCCTAAATACTTGATTTTGGGGTAGATTTTAATGTGTAATATTTGTTCTAATTCTGCTTTTTCATCTGGCGACATATTTTTAACTAATAGTTTTGTCTTGTTTAAATTCATTTTGAACCCCGCAACTTTACCGTAGCCATATATTATTTCCAACGCCTTTCTTAAACTCTGTTTTGGTTGCTCCGTAGTTATAATTATAAATCGTCAGCAAATGCCCTCATTTTGTAACTTCTATTTCCCAGCATAATCCCTTTTATTTCTTTTTCTTCCCTAATTTGTTTACATAAAACTTCCAATGTTAATATGAAAATTAAGGGGGCTAGTGGGCAACCTTGTCTGACCCCTTTACTGATTTCACACTCCTGTGATAAATTTCCATTGATTATGATTTTAGCTTTTTGTTTTGATTATATTGCTTCAATCCCTTTTATATACTGTATACCAAAATCCATATGGTGTAATAGACCTTTCATAAATTTCCAGGATACCCTGTCGAAAGCTTTTTCTGCATCTATAGCCATTAAGACTGCCTTCTTTTCTATTCTTAAGTCTAAATACGCTAATAAGTTTATAATGTTTCTAGTGTTGCTATAAATGTGCCTCCCGGGCAAAAAGCCAGCTTGGTCATTGTGTATCATCATCTGGAAGACTTTTTTTGATCTTTCGGCTAAAATATTTGCATATAATTTATACTCGTTATTTAGAAGTGCGATAGGCCTATAGTTGTTAATAAGTAGATTGTCCGTTCCCTGTTTTGGAATTAATGCAATAAGGCTGTCTTTCCAAGAATCCGGCATGGTTCCGTCTTTTAAGATACTTCTTAATGGGTCAGACAGTAAGTCCTCAATTTTTTTATAATATATTGCCGGTAGGCCGTCTGGCCCTGGTGGCTTTCCTATCTTTGCTTCCTGAATTGCTCTTTGAATTTCGTACGATGTAATAGGGACATTCGACAGTTCTTTTTGTTCTTTAGTAAGTTTCGGAAGACAGTTCTGTTCTAAATGTTCTTTAACTTCTTCTGTTGTTTCATTTCCTTCCTTATAGATTTCTCTAAAGAATTCGAGAAATCGTTTCTCTATTTCTTTAGGGTTGTTTATTATTTTGCCTTCGCACTTAACTCTATTTATAAGCCTTTCTGCCTCTCTCTTCTTTAATTGCCATGCTAATAACCAGGCTCAGGTTCTGTTTCAGGCTGTGTCTCTGTTTCAGGCTCCGGCGCTGTATCAACCACTGTTGCAGACTCAGGCTGTGGCACTATGGCTGTAGCTGTGGCTCTGGTTCTGTTTCAGGCTCTGGCACTGTATCAAGCACTGTTTCAGGCTCAGGCTCAGGCTCAGGCTTCTGCTCTTTATTAGGCTTTGTCTCAGTCTTTGGCTCTAGCACTTATTCTAGCTCTATTTCAGGCTCGGCCTGTGTGTCAGCCTTTGTCTCTGTTTCACGCTGTTTCTCTGTTTCAGGCTCCGACGCTGTTTCAAGCCCTGTATCTGCCTCTGCCTCTGTTTCAAGCTCTGGCACTCTATCAAGCACTGTTTCTGGCTCTGTCTCTCTTTCAGGCTCTGGTTCTGAATTAGGGTTTTGTTCTGGCTCTGGCTGTGTCTCTGGATCTGGCTGTGTCTCTGCTTCAGGCTCCTACGCTGTATCAAGCACTGTATCAGGCTCTGCCTCTCCCTCTGTCCCTGGCTACGTTTAAGCGTCAGGCTCAGTTTCAGACAGTGTCTCTGTTTCAGGATCCAGCACTCTATCAAGCACTATTTCAGACTCAGGCTGTGGCTGTGGATCTCGGCTGTGGCTCTAGGCTCCGTCTGTGGCTCTGTCTGTGGCTCTGGCTCTCTTTCAGGGTCTGGTTCTGAATGAAGATCTGGTTCTGACTCTGATTCAGGGTCTCATGATGGCTCTTCCTCTGCCTCTGACACAGCTATGTTTCAGAGTCTGGCTCTCTTTCAGGCTCTGGTTCTGAATTAGGGTTTTGTTCTGGCTCTGGCTGTGTCTCTGGATCTGGCTGTGTCTCTGCTTCAGGCTCCTACGCTGTATCAAGCACTGTATCAGGCTCTGCCTCTCCCTCTGTCCCTGGCTACGTTTAAGCGTCAGGCTCAGTTTCAGACAGTGTCTCTGTTTCAGGATCCAGCACTCTATCAAGCACTATTTCAGACTCAGGCTGTGGCTGTGGATCTCGGCTGTGGCTCTAGGCTCCGTCTGTGGCTCTGTCTGTGGCTCTGTCTCTCTTTCAGGGTCTGGTTCTGAATGAAGATCTGGTTCTGACTCTGATTCAGGGTCTCATGATGGCTCTTCCTCTGCCTCTGACACAGCTATGTTTCAGAGTCTGGCTCTCTTTCAGGCTCTGGTTCTGAATTAGGGTTTTGTTCTGGCTCTGGCTGTGTCTCTGGCTCCAGCTCCAGCTCCAGCTCCGGCACTGTATCAAGGACTGTTTCAGACTCAGGCTGTGGCTGTGGCTGTGGCTCTGCCTCTGTTTCACGCTCAGGCTCTGTTTGAGGCTATGTCTCTGTTTCAGGCTCCAGCACTGTATCAAGTACTGTTGCAGACTCAGGTTGTGGCTCTAGGCTGTGGCTGTGGCTGTTGCTCTGGTTCTGGCTGTGGCTCTTTTTCAGGCTCTGGTTCTGAATGAGGGCTTGGTTATGGCACTGATTCAGGGTCTCGCTCTGTCTCTGGCTGTGTCTCTGTTGCACCTCAAACGGTGGTTTGTTGTTGTTGTTGTTATTTTCTTTCTGGGGTGGGACAAATGTTTAGTTGGGGCGGGGATCATTTTAAGTTTAGCATAATTGTTTCTTGCTTTGTTTTTCTTTTACTATTTTTTTAGGTTATTGTATAGTTTGTATTTTGCTTTTTAAGGGGAAAGGGTCAGGGCTGCCTGGGAGGGGGCCTCAGCCAACAGAAGGGCTGGGGCACGTTCCCTACGGGGGGATGTATTGGAACACCCAATCTCTGTTATCGCGGGTGGGAGGAGCAGTTGCGCTAAGACCAGACCACGTCTTTACCGAAGATCTGGTTCTGACTCTGATTCTGATTCTCTGATTCTGGCTCTCTATCAAGGGCTGTTTCAGACTCAGGCTGTGGCTGTGGCTGTTGCTCTGGTTCTGGCTCTGGCTCTTTCTCAGGCTCTGGTTCTGAATGAGGGCTTGGTTCTGGCACTGATTCAGGGTCTCGCTCTGGCTCTGGCTCTGGCTCTGGCACTCTGTCAAGGACTATTTCAGACTTAGGCTGTGGCTGTGGCTCTGGCTCTGTTTCCATTCTTACAATGGAATGTACACAAAACAATAATCCTTTCTATATAAATTTTCCAATACATTCTGAAAACATAATAAATCCTTAATTGTTGTCCACCTCCTTTTAGTTCCTTTATCACTCGAATGCTAGCACGGAGTCAAAACTATTATTGTATTTTTGAACATATCTTGTATAATATTGCGTCTTTATTTTCCCATAATTAAGATAGCCATGCCACCCAAAACGGGTGTCATGACCTTCTAGATCTAAAATATCCCAATTTTTTAAATAAATACCAATCTTTCAACCAGAGAAGACATGAGGCTTCGTAATATAGCTTCAAATCCGGTAACCCGTAGCCACCTCTTTCTACAGTATCTATTAATATCCCATGCTTTACTCTTGGTCTTTTACCCTTCCACAAAAATTTAGAAATTTCTTTTTGCCACTTGTTGATACCGCTGGTCTTTCCTGTAATTGGAATCGTTTGGAATAGAAAGAGTAGCTTCGGTAAAACTATCATTTTAATTACCGAAATACGGCCCAGGAATGATCAATTTAACCTTGTCCGTGTCTCCAACTGTCTTTTGATATCTTTCCAACAATTGGTATAGTTATCTTCATATAAGTTAATATTCTTTGGTGTTATCCATAATCCTAAATACTTGATTTTGGGTTAGATTTTAATGTGTAATATTTGTTCTAATTCTGCTTTTTCATCTGGCGACATATTTTTAACTAATAGTTTTGTCTTGTTTAAATTCATTTTGAACCCCGCAACTTTACCGTAGCCGTATATTATTTCCAACGCCTTTCTTAAACTCTGTTTTGGTTGCTCTGTAGTTATAATTATAAATCGTCAGCAAATGCCCTCATTTTGTAACTTCTATTTCCCAGCATAATCCCTTTTATTTCTTTTTCTTCCCTAATTTGTTTACATAAAACTTCCAATGTTAATATGAAAATTAAGGGGGCTAGTGGGCAACCTTGTCTGACCCCTTTACAGATTTCACACTCCTGTGATAAATTTCCATTGATTATGATTTTAGCTTTTTGTTTTGATTATATTGCTTCAATCCCTTTTATATACTGTATACCAGAATCCATATGGTGTAATAGACCTTTCATAAATTTCCAGGATACCCTGTCGAAAGCTTTTTCTGCATCTATAGCCATTAAGACTGCCTTCTTTTCTATTCTTAAGTCTAAATACGCTAATAAGTTTATAATGTTTCTAGTGTTGCTATAAATGTGCCTCCCGGGCAAAAAGCCAGCTTGGTCATTGTGTATCATCATCTGGAAGACTTTTTTTGATCTTTCGGCTAAAATATTTGCATATAATTTATACTAGTTATTTAGAAGTGCGATAGGCCTATACTTGTTAATAAGTAGATTGTCCGTTCCCTGTTTTGGAATTAATGCAATAAGGCTGTCTTTCCAGGAATCCGGCATGGTTCCGTCTTTTAAGATACTTCTTAATGGGTCAGACAGTAAGTCCTCAATTTTTTTATAATATATTGCCGGTAGGCCGTCTGGCCCTGGTGGCTTTCCTATCTTTGCTTCCTTAATTGCTCTTTGAATTGCATACGATGTAATAGGGGCATTCGACAGTTCTTTTTGTTCTTTAGTAAGTTTCGGAAGACAGTTCTGTTCTAAATGTTCTTTAACTTCTTCTGTTGTTTCATTTCCTTCCTTATAGATTTCTCTAAAGAATTCGAGAAATCGTTTCTCTATTTCTTTAGGGTTGTTTATTATTTTGCCTTCGCACTTAACTCTATTTATAAGCCTTTCTGCCTCTCTCTTCTTTAATTGCCATGCTAATAACCAGGCTCAGGTTCTGTTTCAGGCTGTGTCTCTGTTTCAGGCTCCGGCGCTGTATCAACCACTGTTGCAGACTCAGGCTGTGGCACTATGGCTGTAGCTGTGGCTCTGGTTCTGTTTCAGGCTCTGGCACTGTATCAAGCACTGTTTCAGGCTCAGGCTCAGGCTTCTGCTCTTTATTAGGCTTTGTCTCAGTCTTTGGCTCTAGCACTTATTCTAGCTCTATTTCAGGCTCGGCCTGTGTGTCAGCCTTTGTCTCTGTTTCACGCTGTTTCTCTGTTTCAGGCTCCGACGCTGTTTCAAGCCCTGTATCTGCCTCTGCCTCTGTTTCAGGCTCTGGCACTCTATCAAGCACTGTTTCTGGCTCTGGCTCTCTTTCAGGCTCTGGTTCTGAATTAGGGTTTTGTTCTGGCTCTGGCTGTGTCTCTGGATCTGGCTGTGTCTCTGCTTCAGGCTCCTACACTGTATCAAGCACTGTATCAGGCTCTGCCTCTCCCTCTGTCCCTGGCTACGTTTAAGCGTCAGGCTCAGTTTCAGACAGTGTCTCTGTTTCAGGATCCAGCACTCTATCAAGCACTATTTCAGACTCAGGCTGTGGCTGTGGATCTCGGCTGTGGCTCTAGGCTCCGTCTGTGGCTCTGTCTGTGGCTCTGGCTCTCTTTCAGGGTCTGGTTCTGAATGAAGATCTGGTTCTGACTCTGATTCAGGGTCTCATGATGGCTCTTCCTCTGCCTCTGACACAGCTATGTTTCAGAGTCTGGCTCTCTTTCAGGCTCTGGTTCTGAATTAGGGTTTTGTTCTGGCTCTGGCTGTGTCTCTGTCTCCGGCTCCAGCTCCAGCTCCAGATCCGGCACTGTATCAAGTACTGTTGCAGACTCAGGCTGTGGCTCTAGGCTGTGGCTGCAGCTATGTTTTGCGCTCCGGACCTGTATCAAGCCCTATTTCTGGCTCTGGCTCTGGCTCTGGCTCTGGCTCTGGCTCTGGCTCTGGCTCTGGCTCTGGCTCTGGCTCTGGCTCTGATTCATGGTCTCCCTCTGACTCTGATTCAGGGTCTCGCTCTGGCTCTGGCTCTGGCTCTGGCTCTGGCTCTGGCTCTGGCTCTGGCTCTGGCTCTGGCTCTGGCTCTGGCTCTGGCTCTGATTCATGGTCTCCCTCTGACTCTGATTCAGGGTCTCGCTCTGGCTCTGGCACTCTATCAAGGACTGTTTCAGACTCAGGCTGTGGCTGTGGCTCTGCCTCTGTTTCACGCTCAGGCTCTGTTTGAGGCTATGTCTCTGTTTCAGGCTCCAGCACTGTATCAAGTACTGTTGCAGACTCAGGTTGTGGCTCTAGGCTGTGGCTGTGGCTGTGGCTGTTGCTCTGGTTCTGGCTGTGGCTCTTTTTCAGGCTCTGGTTCTGAATGAGGGCTTGGTTATGGCACTGATTCAGGGTCTCGCTCTGTCTCTGGCTGTGTCTCTGTTGCACCTCAAACGGTGGTTTGTTGTTGTTGTTGTTGTTATTTTCTTTCTGGGGTGGGACAAATGTTTAGTTGGGGCGGGGATCATTTTAAGTTTAGCATAATTGTTTCTTGCTTTGTTTTTCTTTTACTATTTTTTTAGGTTATTGTATAGTTTGTATTTTGCTTTTTAAGGGGAAAGGGTCAGGGCTGCCTGGGAGGGGGCCTCAGCCAACAGAAGGGCTGGGGAAGGTTCCCTACGGGGGGATGTATTGGAACACCCAATCTCTGTTATCGCGGGTGGGAGGAGCAGTTGCGCTAAGACCAGACCACGTCTTTACCGAAGACCTGGTTCTGACTCTGATTCTGATTCTCTGATTCTGGCTCTCTATCAAGGGCTGTTTCAGACTCAGGCTGTGGCTGTGGCTGTTGCTCTGGTTCTGGCTCTGGCTCTTTCTCAGGCTCTGGTTCTGAATGAGGGCTTGGTTCTGGCACTGATTCAGGGTCTCGCTCTGGCTCTGGCA
>NW_028149211.1:0-11631 GCF_964270895.1 Podarcis filfolensis | reverse complement strand
GAGGCATCAGTTGCTCAAGCAGGACATTCTCAGCATATTCCAAAATAATTTAACATCATCTATTCCTCCTGCAGTGAGCATTTGTTAAGGGAAAAGAACAGATTAAAAAAAAAAAAAGCCTTAGAGCTACTGGATGGATGAAGCCTGAAGTTCAAGCTCTTGTAAGGTCAACACTGCCTTATTCTCTATACCCTTCACACTTTGATATCTGCATCAGAATACAGGGCGCTTTCCCTGCTGAATACAAGTGGGGAACATTATTTTAGCCCAAGGATCACATTCTCTTTGAGGCAATCTTCGAAGGGCCACATGCCAGTTGTGGGTGGGGTCGGATGCAAATGTGGGTGGTATGACAGGTTTAAATGCTGCCTTTATATAATACAGGCATAGGCAAACTCGGCCCTCCAGATGTTTTGAGACTACAATTCCCATCATCCCTGACCACTGGTCCCCTTAGGGATGATGGGAGTTGTAGTCCCAAAACATCTGGAGGGCCGAGTTTGCCTATGCCTGGTATAGGCCAGAAGTCGGTTTCACTTGCTGAGCAGCAGCCTGAAGGAGCAGAAAGTGAAGTGACTCCACCTGCTGCTGATCAGCCTTCTTGCTCCTGATGAGAACCAGCTGGGTCCAGGGTTTCCAGTGTCAGTCAGTTTCTGGAAACAATATTTGTTGTTCTTGACCAGAACTTGCTGCTTCTTGCTTCCCGTGACCTGGGACCCTCGGCTTTCTTGACCTCTGGATCGTCTGACTACATAAACTGAGATACTCCTGAGCATAGGACTGGATTGGACCTTGTATACAGACTCTGCCTCCAGGCAAGTACCCCCCTGAGACTTGGCTGGTTGGCTGGCTTCTCCCTCCACTGAGCTCCGCCATGGCTGGCAGCACATAGTAGGCTACAACATAGTAGGCTGCTTTCTACACATACACTCACACACCCCTCCCTAGCCTGCATCCAGGCAAAAGAAGAGGCGTTGTCAGAGCTCAAGGACACCATTCCAGCTGGGCCAAAACACTCAAGCAGAGCCAGTGAAGGGGTGTGGCCTTGGGAGAGTGGGTGTGGCCCCTGGAAAATGCCGAGGGCCAGATAGAGAAGCCCAGAGGGATGCATTTGGCTGCATCTGGGCCTGAGCTTTCCCCACTCCTGCCCTTAGGAATGGACAAAATGGGCTTTTATCTTCCCTTTCCGAAGATCAACCACACCCCTACACCCTCCTTGAGTGATTTTGCCTGTGTGGAATTTGTCCTTCAACTCCGATAATGACCTTAAACTGCATGGGTAGGAAATAGTGACTGTGTGCACACCTGTTGTTCCACCCACTTTTTCATCTGGTCCCACCCACCAGCGGCAAGGTCATTGGAGCAGATGGGCCTTTGCCATTGAAATTCCTTCCCAGAGCTTGCTGTGATCATTCCCGGTAATCCCTCTTAGTTCCACTTCAGTAGCTGTTTATTGTTTTCCAGTGTCTCTTCCGCTCTGGGCTCAAGAACCTTTTCTGACCTTGTTGTTTCAGTGGTCAGCCCGGAAGTGACATTTTGCTCTTTCCCCCTCTTACGATGACTCCAGATTGCATCCATTGATCCCTTCCTTTCCTTGGTCTGTGAGAAAGGGCCATAAAGCATTACAGGAAGCCATTTCTTGAACGATGCAGATTGCATCCCCCATTGTCCTGCCTGGTTCCTGCAGAAGAAACTGTCTCTTGCACAGAGACACCGCTTCTATCATAGGTTGCGACTTGCTCTAACAACCCCTCTATAAATAAGCTGCAGGTACATGGATAGAGACGAATTATAAAAAGGCAGGTGCATAAATTAAAGCTGATGTTATAATAAAATAGACAAGTCCTTCATTGAGGGATTTTATGTTTTTCCTTGAGTCGGCAGCTTTGCTGGAGAAAATGATTTCTTCCTTTCCCTTCTCCCCCCCCCACCTTTTAAAATTATATTTTGGTTTTAATTGGGACCTTCCCTCCTAGCTTTCCATCTCTAGCTTCGTTGCTGAATTTACTAGTAGACGGAATCTGGCTAGACAGCAGTTCCTGGAAGCTTCTCCCCAACGTTTCCCCGCAAAGTACTTAAAGACGATGCTGGAAATTAACTGCCCTCTATGTGTGGCTTTGCTTCCCAGAGCTTAACATAATTGAACAGTGTTCAAAGTTATTGCAGGTCTAGGGGCTGTTGTGCTTTGGAGCCTTGCTTCTTCCTTAAATTTCAGGTATGCCTTGCATCGTGATGGAAGGAGGAAGAGGAGCATTTAATAGCCTAGCGTGGGAGAAATGTGTTCTTTGAAAGATCTTCCCCACTCTCTGCAACAGAGATACTGAAAGTAACTAAAGTCCCGTCCACACGATACTTCGAAAGCACTTTTATACCACTTTTAACAGTCATGGCTTCCTCCTACCCAAAGAATCCTGAGACCTGAAGTCTATTAAGAGCAGTGGGAACTGTAGTTCTGTAAGGAATCTCTTAGCACAACAACATTAGCAAACTACAGTTCCCATTATTCTTTGGAGGGAACTATGGCTGTTAATGTGGGACCAGAGTCCTTTAAATGTATGGTATGGGTGGGATCTATGACTGAACGGATCTGTCGATTTCAGTTTCTCTCATATTCTCATACCCCGGCACCACAATCTTAAATTCAGTTCTCAGCATTTCTGTATGAATTTGTGATTTATTTGTTTTTTAAGGCTTCATAAGAACTTGTCGATATTTTACTGCAAATGGGTTTGCCTCCTAACCAACTTATACTCAGGGTAAACCCATAATGGCACAATTCCATTTTAGCCCAGAAGAGGGCACAGGTTGGGCACAGGTTGGGCATAGACTCCTGACTATGGTGGGAGGAAGGGGCTTCATCTGAAATAATGGTAACTGAACTGTGTTAAGCTAATTTAAACTGATGTACTTGTTTGGAGCACAAATTGTTCTGTGTCTACCACTCCTGCTGTTGAACAGATTTTAGAAGCAGTTGTGTGCAGTCCCCATGAGGGTTTTGACCGAAGTGCCAAAGCAGGGTTTTCCCGTTTCAGCACCTAGTCTTACATACTGGTGCTTTAGAGGATGTGCAATATCTCCTTGGTGGTTTTGATTGAGTTCTGCTGTTGTCGTCCGCTGCCGCCGCCACCTGATCAGTTATCTTTGGTAGGAGTCTGACTAGGTTTTGCACATTTCACTGTACTGGGGCAGCTACCCGCCAGGGCAATGATTCTGTAAATGATTCTCCACTAAAGCAGAGGTAGCCAGCAAGGTACCCTCCAGCTGAAGTTGGCGTCCCAAAATTCCTGCCTACTGACCACATGATCTGGGGGTGATGGAAACCGGAGTCCAACAACAACTGCAGGGTACCTAAGTTTTGAAAAGGCCAGTGGGACTTATCAAAGGAACTCTTGTACTAGGGTTGCCATATTTCAAAAAATAGATGTTGTGACCTGGCCTGGGCTCTCCAGACTGCCTTATTTCCGATAGTTATTCAGGGATTGCTGCTTGCATATGCCTCCAGCCAATTGACTCGTGAGCTGCCACTGGTGGGCTCTGGAGAAGATGTAGAAGTTGAGAAGGGAGTGTGTGGCATCACCATCTTGTGCATCGTAAATCTCTGGCTCGTTTTGCTGCCTGAAGTGATGCATTAGATGCTGATGCTGCCTCTGCTAGGACCAGTGCTTTAAAAAGCCTCGCTGCGCTGCTGCTCAGATATCAGTGCCTGCCTTCATCAATCCGTCTAAATTCCACTGCCTTAAACAATATGCTTCACTTCACTGCACGCGGAAGGTCTGCAGCTCAGTAGCAGAGCATATGCTTTGCATGCCAAGGGTTCCTGGTTCAATCACTGGCTCTCATCCAAAATCCTGGAGTGGCTGCTGCAAGCCGTAGCTAGACTGACCAATGGTCTTATTTGGTAAAAGACATATTCCTGCGTTTCTAGTTGAAGAACAGATGCTGTTCAGAATTCTACTTAATTTTTTTTGCGTTGCATTTGTATCCCACTTTTCCTCCAAGGAGCTCAAGATGGTACTTGACCCCTCCATTCCATCTTATCCTTGCACCAGCCCTGTAAAGTAGGCTAGACTGAGAGCAGTGGGTTTTTTCTCCCCCCCCCCAAAAAAGTGCTGGAACTCACCATGAAGGGGCTACATTAAGTTGCCGAGTGACTTGGGGCAGCCCTGAAAAGATGCTGGTTTGACAACAGCTCCATTCACCACCCGCAGAGGTACCAAAAACTATGGCAAGCTGTCTCCCTAGCTGGTTTGGGGGTCACCCCTGGTTCTGGTTAAGGTCAAGTGAATGTGCCATCGCCTTCCTCATTCTCATACATTCAGGCAACTAACTAGGGCAGCTCAGAAGGGCTTACACACAAATGCACATGTGAGCAATGGTAGAGGCCTAGCTGGAAAGCTTAAAGCCCGCTGCCACTACATGTGAGATGGATTGAAGAAAAGGAAATATGAATTGGCCCTACCCCATGGCTTGACCAGTCGGGGACAGGAGCGGCTAGGAGCTAGGTCGAGTCATAGATCTAAAAAAAGTGCAGACTCAAGCATGCTGGCCAGCTTCTGTTTTGACTTGAAATATTTGTTTTGGGCTTCTCAGAAGGCAAGAAGTGGGAAGGGGGGAGCACCTGCCTGCAATTGTGCCCACCTGAGAGGTGCTGGAACTGTGCTCCAGTGGGGGGGGGGGACTGGCTGAGAGGCAGTGACCTGCTCAAAGTCACCCAGTGAGATTGATGGGCGAGATTGGGATTGAACTCTGGTCTCCCAGGTCTTAGTTCAACACTCTAACTGGTACACCACACTGGACAAATGAAGAAGATATGAAGTGGCCTGCTGGATCAGATGACAGACTCTTTAAGTCTAGCCCACTGTTGCCAACCAGATACTTCTGGGAAACCCACAACCAGGACAGGAGGGCAATCACATGTTCTCACTGTTGTTGTTCCCCAGTAACTGAAACCCTAGAAGCGAGTTAATTGGGAATGATTTGCCAGAGATCCCCCATCTCCATAGCATAAATATCATTTGCCAGGCCCTGTTGGTGGGGAGCCATGACAATTAATCATGTTCCATGCTGTGAAACTTGTGCATGGTAGGCGATGAGCTCTGGGACACCTGCTCCATTGCAAATTGAGCTGGCTGATTAGGGAGGCAGACAAGGAGGAAAGGTGATGTTCAGGTTTATACCTGCCTCCAGAATTGATGCTCATGAAATACCAACCTCTGGCAGCAACTGAAAGAAAGAATGCAGACGTTCCCATCTCCTGGTGCAGATCATACTTAAATCCAGTGGGTTATTTTCTGGGGGTACTCAAGGGTATGCAGTTCCAGCAGCTTCCCTGCCACCCAAAAAGTTAAAAGTGTGTCACTTACTGTAAAAACTCCATGCTGAGTACTGGGCCTCCTCCCCCACCATATATATATATATATATATATATATATATATATATATATATTGTCAGAGACTGCCTCTAGGTCCCGGCTCACAAAGGACCAACGCTAGCCGGTAGAACGGAATAAAGTCTTTATTGAAGTATAGTTTCCATTTCCACATCTTAGCGTGCGTCTCTACGTCTATTCCCTAGATCGGCGAAGTCCCATCTGAATCTCCGCCTCCTGTACACCAGTTCAAGACCCTAGCCTTGCTCCACCTTTTGCGTCTCTCCTTTCGCCTCTGGGTCCTACCACCCCCCGGGGTTCCTTCCTTCCTGGATGCCTCGGATGCGGACCCTTCGGATTCCTCCCCCTCCCTTCGGCGGGCTTTAGGACCTGGCTCCCTTTCCGGGCTGCTCATTGCGCCTCCCTCTGGTACATTTGAACTTGGCGCGCGCGCGCTGTCTCCGACCCTCCTCTCTACCGTTTCCTCGCTCTCTGACGCAGGCGTGGCTGCTGCCGGAGAGCTGCCTGTCGCTGGTGCCTGGAACTCCTCCCCCCTGCTGCTCTCTGGTGGAGTAGCTGGTCCGGATTTCCAGCTGCTGCTCTCTGAATCCCCTCTGGTCCCTTCTTCCTGGGGTGCCCCTCTTGGTAACCCCCCAGCTCTGCCCACGGGAGCCCCTTTCTGTGAATCCTCCGATTCGCTGGACAGACTTAGAGATCTCGGACGGCTATCATCGCTAACCTCTCCTTCCGATTCCTCGCCATCCGTTCCCTCTGCTCCTGAACCCCTGACATCCATCCCCCCCTCGAAGCCCCCCCTTCCCCCCTCCCCTCCTTCCGGTGTGGGTTCTGGGTGCTCCGTCGTGGCAGGGGTGAGTGCCGGATACAGTTCTTCCCTCGTGTCGTACATTACATCGGGCAGGTCTGGCTCGTCCTCCGTGCGCTCGTCGACGTCGATCTCCTCTGCTTCCATCTCCCTGCCTTCGTGTTCAAATCCCACGTCCTCCCCCAACACGTCCATGTCCATCTCTCCCCCGTTCCCCTCTGAGGGTGATGCCTGCCAGGGACCCCCCAGCCACTTCCTGCGCCACTGCTCCTCTGGTTGATTATCCCACCAATAGGAGCGGTCTGAGGCAGAACCCGAGGGTGAACCTTCCGGAGAGCGTATGTGTGGTGCCGTCTCCTCGTCCGAGTCGAACCCCTGGAACGTGCTGCCTGAAAGTGTGGGTGTGAAGAGCCAGTCATCGAAATACTCGGCTGGCATGGGCCTGTGTGGGAAAATGGCATGGAACTCTTCCTTGAGAAGAGGCTCGTCCAAGGCATAGCCCGGCACCCAACTGTTGGCGCTGGCCGGGGTATCCTCTCTGGCAAGAAGGTATTCTACTCCCTCTTCCCCCCATCTCGAGTCTAAAATCTCTGTGGCTTCGTTGATGCGCTCCCCTCTTGGCGACCCCCTTTCCCTGGGTCCTTCTCTGGGCGGATCTGGTGCTGTGCCTGGCTCGTGAAATCTATGCGGTGCTTTGTAGGGCGTGAGCACCGATCTATGGAAGACCGGATGCATTCTGGAACCCTCCGGAAGCGCTAACCGGAAGGCCACTGGATTGACCTGTGCCTGGACTTGGTAAGGCCCTAGCTGCTTATGCCCTAGCTTCTTCTTGGCCAACGATCTGGTCGGCACTGCTTGCGCTGCTAACCAAACCCAGTCTCCCACCTGTATGTCTTCCCCTACTCTCCTGTGTCTGTCAGCCTGCAGTTTGTATGCGTGCTTTGCCAGTTCCAACTGCCTCCTAAGCTGTTCGTGGACTTCCTGCAACTCTGACGCTAATTCTTCCGCTGCCTGCGGCTCCCCCTCCCCCACTCTCTCTAAACCTGGGAAGGTTCTGGGATGCCTCCCGTTGTTGGCGAAGAACGGCGTCACCCCCGTCGACACGTGCTTCGTATTGTTGTAAGCGAACTCTGCGAGGGGCAGGTAGTCCACCCACGTGTTAGGCTGCTGATTGGCGTAGCATCTCAGGTACTGCTGCATGATGGCGTTGACCCTCTCCGCTTGTCCGTTGGTCTGCGGGTGTCTCGCCGACGCTAGATTGATCTTGACGTTCAGGATGCCCATCAACTTTTGCCAGAAGTTCGAGATGAACTGCCGCCCCCGGTCGGATAGAATAGATCGTGGCAGACCGTGGACCTTAAACACGTGGTCTATGAACAGTTTGGCGGTCTGTTCTGCCGTGGCCACCTTCGCACACGGAATGAAGTGTGCCATCTTGGTAAACATGTCCACCACCACAAGCACTGCCGTCTTTCCCCTCGAACTGGGCAGATCCGTGACAAAGTCCAGGGCCACCCGTTCCCACGGCTCAGACGGCGTCTGCAACGGTTCCAGCAATCCCGCCGGCGGTTTGTGCACTGACTTGGCCCTTTGGCAGGTGTCGCATCTCGAGACGTAATCCGCTACTTCCCCCCGCATCTTGGGCCACCAAAAGTCTCTGGTCACTAGTTCTACAGTCTTTTCTCTGCCAAAGTGCCCGGCAGTGGGGGCGTCGTGTAGCTGCTGCAGCACCCTTGCGCGGAGGTCATTCCCCGGCACGTAGAGTGCTCCCTTGCGGATGAGCAAACCGTCTCTGATCTGGAACTCGTCGTCCTTCACCGTGCCCTTGTGCACCTCCTCCATCTTGGCTAGCGCGAAGGGGTCCTCCTGCAACGCTCGACGTACGGCGTCCAGATCCACGGTCGCCGAGGCGCAAGCCCACGCTTCCGGTGCGAAAATGTGCTTGGCTGCCGACGGTGCCTCCTCCTCGAGGTATTGCGGCTTTCTGGACAAGGCATCCGCCATGATGTTGTTGTCACCCGGGATGTACTCTATCTTGAAGTCGAAGTCCGCGAAGAACTCTGCCCATCTAATGTGCCTCTGATTCAGGAACCTCGCCGTGCGCCAGTACTCTAGATTCTTGTGGTCCGTGCGGACCTGCACTGTGTGTCTGGCTCCGATAAGGAAGTGCCGCCACGCTTTGAACGCTGCATGGATGGCTAGCAACTCCCTGTCCCAGATGGTGTAATTCTGCTCCGACTTGCTGAGCTTCCTTGAGTAGAAGGCGCACGGCCTCCAGTCCCCCTGCTGGTCTTGTTGCAACAGTACAGCTCCCACGGCTCTGTCTGAGGCGTCCGTCTCCACCCTCATCGGTCTGCTGGGATTCACATGCAGCAGCTGCTCCTCGGAAGCGAAGAGACGCTTGAGTTTCTGAAAGGACTGCTCCGCTTCCTCCGTCCAGATAAACTTCTTCTTCTTGGAGCTGAGCGTGTCAGTGATGGCCGCCGTTTGCATAGCGAACCCCTTGATGAACTTGCGATAAAAGTTGGCAAAGCCGACAAACCGCTGGACTTCCTTCCTATTGCGCGGGCTTTTCCAGTCCAATACTGAGCGAACCTTGGCGCTGTCCATGGCGAGCCCCTTGTCCGACAGTTTATAGCCCAGGAAATCCACCTCCGTCACGTCGAACTGGCACTTCTCCAGCTTGGCGTACAGCCTGTGCTCCTTTAGTCTCCGCAGAACTTCCCTGACATCCCTCTCGTGCGCTTCTCGCGACTCAGAAAATATCAGGATGTCGTCCAGGAAGCATACGCATTTCTTGTAAAGGAGTCCCGCCAACACGTGATGCATAAAGGCTTGAAAACAGTGAGAGCCATTTTGTAATCCGAAGGGCATAACTCTGTATTCGTAGGTGCCCAGTGGTGTGAACATGGCCGTCTTCCACTCGTCGCCCTCCCGCACACGAATCAGGTTGTACGCGCCTCGCAGATCCAACTTGGTGAAAACGCGTCCTTTCCTTACCGTCGCGAGCAGGTCGTCTATTTTGGGCATGGGGAAGGACGAGGGCTTGGTTTTCGAGTTCAAAATTCGAAAGTCAACTACAAGCCTCTTCTGGGGCGTGTCTCGCTTCTTCACAAAGAATACTGGACTGCCCCCTACAGCTTTCGACTCCCGAATGAACCCGCGCTTCAAATTGTGGTCTATGAACTCCCTAAGTTCCTGCAGTTCGTCCTCAGACATGGAATACAGTTTCCCTGTTGGCAGCGTTGCCCCCGGCAGGAGATCAATCTTGCAGTCATAGGGTCTGTGGGGGGGCAGTTTGTCCGCCTCCTTCTCGCAGAAGACCTCCAAAAACTCCTTGTACTTGTTGGGCACCGCTTGCACCATGCCTAGGTGTAGCTGCGGTGCATCCTCTCGCCCCTCTCCTTCCTGGCAGGTCTGGATGCAGTGCGCTGCGCAGTAGGAAGAGCAGAAGGTCAATTGCCGCTGGTACCACGCTAATGCCGGGCTGTGCCTATCCAGCCAACTCATGCCCAACACTATGGGCGTGTCCGACAATTGGGTGACGTTGAAGCTGATGACTTCTCGGTGATTCCCAATTTGCATCACCATAGGTGGTGTCTGCTGCACCACCTGCCCCCCTAGCAGTTCCCTGCCATCCACTGTGACCACGTTCAGGGGCAGTGTGGCTGGCAGTAGCGCTATGTTGTGTTGTTGAAGGAATTCCAGTGCGATAAAGTCCGCATTACTGCCAGAGTCAATCGTAATCGGCACTTCTAAAGTGAGACCACTGGGCAGCTGGAGCGATGCGGTGAGCTGCACCACTGGTTTGGGCGGGAGGGGATCCGTGGGCTTCAAAATCTCTGGGGACTTCTTCACTGACTCGCCTGGCTGGCCCCCAGTGCTTCCGTTTCCCTGCCGTGGTTCACTTTGCTGAGTTGCTCCCATTACTGTCATTGAAGCTGCAGTGTGCTTGTGGAGCCTCTGGGGACACTCTTTCGCCATGTGCTTCGAACTGTCACAGATGTAACACTTCCTGTTCCCTCTAGGCTGCTTTGTTTTGACTGCTCCCGGTGTTAAGGCTCTGGTGGCTGAATGAGCTCTAGCACCGCCGATCTCCATTGGCTCCTCCCCCCCTGCTTGCGGAGGCGTTGATTGCGCACGCGCGACATCCCTGGGCAAGAGGGAGGGCACTCTGGCTGGTGTGCGTCCCCAACGCCCTTCTCCTCTGTCCCAAGGGCGGTCCTCCAGCCTCACCCCCACTGCAAGCGATCTGTCCACCACTTCCTGGGTGCTTTTGGGTCTCTCCCCCCGCGCTATCTCATCCTTGATTTGGGGGTTCAATCCTTCCCAATAAAGATCTCTAACGGGGGGGGAATCCTTGTCCCACCCCAAGGCATTGACCAATGCAAAAAAGCGGGAGTGATACTGCCTCACGCTGGCTTTCCCTTGTCTCAGCTCAAATATGTCCTTACGGGCAATGTCAATGTCTATTTTCGATAGAAAGCAAGAATCCATCGCTTTAATGAATGCAGCTGAACTCTGGAGCGCTGGGTCCATATCTCTCCACAGATTGCGCAGACATGCTTTCGCCTCTCCATGCAAATGAGACAAGATAAACCCCACTTTTTCTTGCTCATCTCTAAACTCTTTCTCCAGCAGTTTCAGCGCAAACTGCACGTCTGCTCGGAAATTGGGGTACTGCTGCAAATTCCCATCAAAGTGAGATACAATGCTGCCTCCAGTCCTTCCCAACCCGATTCCCTCGGATCTGGAACCCGTTTGTGCCTGCTTAGTAAGCACTTCCAACCTGGCTTGGAGATCTCGGCATGCAGCAGCCGCTTCATCCTCTCTTTTCCTGGAGGCGATTATCTCTGCGCTGAGCTGCGTTACCGCTTCTCGCAGGGAAGCAATTTGCTCTTCAGTAGACATGTCGCTTGACTTTTGTGAGCTCCAAAGGCACCAGTCCTCTTTCCTCCCTGCTTCGCTCCCCACACGCCGCTTGAGTCAAAGAGAACTGATGAAAACTTCTGGGAGATGGGACTTACTGTCAGAGACTGCCTCTAGGTCCCGGCTCACAAAGGACCAACGCTAGCCGGTAGAACGGAATAAAGTCTTTATTGAAGTATAGTTTCCATTTCCACATCTTAGCGTGCGTCTCTACGTCTATTCCCTAGATCGGCGAAGTCCCATCTGAATCTCCGCCTCCTGTACACCAGTTCAAGACCCTAGCCTTGCTCCACCTTTTGCGTCTCTCCTTTCGCCTCTGGGTCCTACCACCCCCCGGGGTTCCTTCCTTCCTGGATGCCTCGGATGCGGACCCTTCGGATTCCTCCCCCTCCCTTCGGCGGGCTTTAGGACCTGGCTCCCTTTCCGGGCTGCTCATTGCGCCTCCCTCTGGTACATTTGAACTTGGCGCGCGCGCGCTGTCTCCGACCCTCCTCTCTACCGTTTCCTCGC
>NW_028149213.1:0-11747 GCF_964270895.1 Podarcis filfolensis | reverse complement strand
CATGAGGTTAATCCTGTAAGTAGTGATTCTGGGATATTAGTTATCTGCTAGCCTCAGGCAATGCTGATGTTTTTCCCTGACATTTTTTTTCCATACTAAAAGTAAATGTTCATCAGTGTTTGCGTGCCTGAGGGGCGGGGGCTGTGTGTTTTTTAAAAATAGTGTATACAGGGAAATTGTTCAAATTATTTAGCTTAATGAAATTTATTCCTATTTTCTGCTAATGATTAGGAAAAGGAACCACATTTTGTTCTTATCTATATGTGCTACTGCCCTCTGCTGGACAGAATGCAGAACAGCTCTGTGCAAAAATGGCTAAAAAACGGGGATTCAATTCTCTTTACACTGTTAACGCACTGCGAGTCTCTGAATGTGGCCTGCCAAATTCTGCACCAGTATCATTGCATAGGATAATAATGGAAGCATAACCTATACTACCTGCAGTGGTGATGCTGGGTGTCCTATGGAGAATATGGATGTTACAAAATGGGGAAAACCCAGATTCTGGCAGACTGGCGCCATCACTAGCTGGTGTTAAGTAAAGGTAAAGGGACCCCTGACCATTAGGTCCAGTCGTGGCCGACTGGGGTTGCGGTGCTCATCTCGCTTTACTGGCCGAGGGAGCCGGCGTACAGCTTCCGGGTCATGTGGCCAGCATGACTAAGCCGCTTCTGGCGAACCAGAGCAGCGCACGGAAACGCCATTGACCTTTCCGCAGGAGGGGTACCTATTTATCTACTTGCACTTTGACATGCTTTCGAACTGCTAGGTTGGCAGGAGCTGGGACCGAGCAACGGGAGCTCACCCCGCCGCGGGGATTCGAACCACCAACGTTCTGATCGGAAAGTCCTAGACTCTGTGGTTTAACCCACAGCGCCACCCGCGTCCCACAGGCAAAAACACTCTCATTCACCCAAGCCTTTGGATCTTTATCCTAGTGGGGTGGAGTGGCGTTAGATCTGATATATATATATATATATATATATATATATATATAAATAATTTGTGTATTTTAGGCTGTTTAATTATTGTTTTACGTTTGCTTTTAATGTTCTTCTTTTTTTGGTAAGTTGCTTTGAGTCTCATTTTTGCGGTTGGGAAACAACAAATAAATATAGTAAATAAGAATATAAAATCATGCAATGGACAGGCCGCTCCTGGACAATTCCTTTCTCACAGGCAGTCTGAGAGGCAATAAGAAATAACCATCTCTGATGCAGAACAAAATCTTCATACAAAAGAATTCTTACTCATCCTGCCAGAGACAGAAAACCGATCATGTGAAGTCTACAGCAGTCTGCCGTGGCTTCCAGCCCATGGCAGGTATAATAGCCCACATTAAGGACATATTTTACACCTCTCTTTCCATAGTGCAATCCTGTACCTTGGTTCTCAAACGCCTTGGTTCCCATATACCAAAAACCCGGAAATAAGTGTTCTGGTTTTTGTACGTTTTTCAGAAGCCAAAGGTCTGATGTGGCTATCGGCTACTGTTTCCGGGTTGCCTGCACCAATCAGAAGCTGCGCCTTGGTTTTCGAACATTTTGGAAGTCAAACCGATTTCCAGAACAGATTAAGTTTGGCGCTTTTGTTTTTGCTATTTTGCGTTTTTGCATTTGAGGCTTTTTCGGTTAATTTGTTTTTGTGACTGTGGTACCCAGTTCAGCTATTGATTGATTGATTAATTGTGCGACCGCGTAAATTGATAAAAGCCCCCCATCCAAACAATGACTATCATCAGTGCAGGTAAGAAAAAATAATAATTTTAATTTGTATCATCTACAATACTGCCTTATTTATTTTATAGTACAGTACACTGATTATTGTTTTAATTTTATGGATCAATGATCTCATTAGATAGCCAAATTTATGTTCAATTGCTGTTTTAGAGGTTGTCTTAAAAAGTCTGGAACAGATTGATCCGTTTTGCATTACTTTCTATGGGAAAGCGCGCCTTGGTTTTGGAACGCTTTGCTTTTGGAAAGGACGGATTAAGTTTGAGAACCAAGGTACCACTGTACATGCCTACTGAAAAGTAAGCCCCATTCAGTTCAATGGGACTTCCTCTCATTCCCAGGGAACTTTACAGGAGTTGCAACGTTGAAGTCGTTGAGCTATACTTACTGGGCTGCAATCTTGATGAACTTCTTTAAGAGCTGGACACGTTTGCTGAGTTGGGAACAAAGACAAATCTCTGTGACTACCCAGAACTGGAGTTCATTGAACCTTCGCAAAAACAAATCCAGATTCGCTGTGGTCTTCTTAAAATTGTGTCTCCCAAATGTGTGGTAGACCAGTTCCAACTAGGGGAGGGGGAAAAGGAGGAGGGGAAGAATATCAGGGTTAGACAAATGATTTGTGCTTTTTAAAAAAGAAAAAAAAGAACCGCCCTGGAACAAATCTCTAGTTACGTTTCCAAATAGTCTGAGGTTTGGATCTTGCTATGTAGCAAGTGTTCTCTGATCACATTTCTGTTCCTCCTCTCTTCCCAAAAGCTGACTAAATTCTCCTTCTAGTGGTTTGTACTAGACAAGAGTCTTGTCAACTTACGAATAAGTGCACTGGCCACACCTTTGCATAAGTTTGTAAACCAATCATTAACTTCCATTAACTATAGTTTCCCATTTTATTGTTACTTGGAAAATACGGCTGAAAGCTTCGGAACAAGTCAGGATATATGAAAGAGCCCAACATTGCGCGCTGTTAACTAAGGTTGCATTCAGAAAGCAGTTTATTCCATTTTCATGACTTTCCCTGTTAAGTTCCACATTATATTGGAACTATAGTGGAAAATGCTGCAAGTTTGCTTCTCTTTTCCATGTTAGTTGCTACAAAAGAAGCAGAGAGAGCTCTGTTTGCAAATAGTATGGAAATGAGTGCAAAACTTGCAATAACCTGTATTTCTGGACGCGGCTTTTAAATCATGTGAAAGGCCAAATATAAATTAAAAAAAATAAAAACAGAATAAACTGCCATGTGAATGCAGCCTAAGTTAAAATTTTATAAGCAACAATGTAAGATTAGGTTTGATAAGAAAGTATTTGAACATATTTCAATTTCTCCCAAATTGTATAATATTTCCAGAAACAGAAACGTTTTCCTTTCACTTAAGAATTGGCAGAAATGTTAGATCTCCCTGGGGTGCCAAATGGCATTCTGCACTTGCAATCTGAAGTGATAAAACTCATTCTACCGTCTCTGGATTTTACCACCGAATTTTGCAGCCCAGAAGCACTCCGTCCGGGGGGTCAGAGCTGCAAGACTAAGTTCCTGGCAAATGCGCTACTGCTGCTTACTGGGAGAGAGAGACGGGTGTGGGGGCAAAGGAATGGGAAGGCCAACATGGTATAGGTGCACTGGGAAGAGACCTAGTTCTGTCGCAACTCTGCCCTGCCATGTTAGTCACTTCTTTTTTTAAAAAAAAGTTTTTATTATTAAAATAATTCAACATTAATACACACATATTGTGAATACACAAGCATACAAACATACATTTCATGCAGTCCTTAAAAATGTTCAAACATACCTACACTCAATTCCACAGATAATTCCTTTTCCCATCACCATCCACCACCCCTCACCCCACCTTTGTGTTAGACTTCCAATCTACTCAATTGCAATTTCTTTCCACTTCTGTGACTTTCTTTCACACACCTTTAACCTAATTTCATGCTTCTTTTTCTATTACACATTGTTATCCATCTTATTTAATATTTCAGTATTTAAAACGGAACTTGTTTATTCTAATAGGAGTTCTGATTTTTCAATATGGTTTTGCAAGTATCCTTTAAACACCTATTACAATATATCCAAAACAATGGGAGAAATTGGAAGGGTCTCAAAAGAGAAGATAGACAGGGACTGGAAGATGTTAGCCACTTCTGTCTCAGCCTACGATGGGACAAGCACAAGAATTCTCCTCACCTCATGCACGCAGTTGAAAAGCTCCCACTCATAAATGGTCATTTGATACGCTAAGTCTTTGGAGCTCATGAGTTCAAACATTCCCACAGTCCCAGTCGATGGGCCTTCTTGTTCCTGCAGTGGAACCTGGGAAAAATAACGACAAAGCTCTCTGTAAACGTTCTTATCCACCTGATCTCTCACTCTGTTTTAACAGCTCTTTTTCTGTTTTGCTTTTTTGCACGCAGTGGCGCTTGTACAGCGGTACCTCGGGTTAAGTAATTAATTCGTTCCGGAGGTCTGTTCTTAACCTGAAACTGCTCTTAACCTGAAGCACCACTTTAGCTAATGGGGCCTCCTGCTGCCGCCGCGCTGCTGGAGCACGATTTCTGTTCTCATCCTGAAGCAAAGTTCTTGACCTGAAGCACTATTTCTGGGTTAGCAGAGTCTATAACCTGAAGCGTATGTAACCTGATGTACCACTGTATAAAACTGACTGTGTGAATATTGGTCACAGCACAAAACAAGAATAATGGCTTCAAAGTTAAATGCACAACACGCACATTACCGCATAAATGCATACAGGGATGATTGTCGCTGTGAGCTAGGTAAGGGCAGGCAGGACTCATCAACCTGCAAAGGTAGCCCATCTAGGAGAAGGGAAACTCTTATCCTAAACCTCTGCTGCCTTGTGGGATATCTTCAAGAGAAGAAAAGGCTAAGCAGTAAACCCTATACAAAGAAGAAGAAGAAGAAGAGTTTGGATTTGATATCCCGCCTTTCATTCCCTTTAAGGAGTCTCAAAGCGGCTAACATTCTCCTTTCCCTTCCTCCCCCACAACAAACACTCTGTGAGGTGAGTGGGGCTGAGAGACTTCAAAGAAGTGTGACTAGCCCAAGGTCACCCAGCAGCTGCATGTGGAGGAGCGGAGACGCGAACCCGGTTCCCCAGATTACGAGACTACTGCTCTTAACCACTACACCACACTGGAGTGCAGTCCCGAAGACGGTTGGATGGTGCCTTGTACACTTCCTTCCAGCAACTCCCTGCAGCCAAGCTGGTGCCAAACCTATTGCTCTGCTTTACTTTGGACCACATCTGCAAGGCTGAGAGGGGGGCCTTCTCATCTGGGCAGCCCAGGACCTCCGCACACACTGCCCAGGCTTGTGCTCTGGGGAGGTCACTTGGATGCTGCCAACACAGCGATTTGACTTCACCCCCGGAGGCTCTGTCCATTGTCTCTTGAGACAGGTGGATGCCAACAACGTGAGCTAGGTTTCATTGTTTTCCTTGCTGCAGGAAACGAATAATAATAATAATAATAATAATAATAATAATAATAATAATAATTATTATTTATACCCCGCCCTCCCCAGCCAAGGCCGGGCTCAGGGCGGCTAACAAGCAATAATAAAAACAAGTTGGATGATTACAACTTAAAAACAAAAGTAAAATACATTAAAATATTGAAACATTAAAATATTAAAATGTAGCCTCATCGCAGGAGGAGAAAGGAAAAAGAAAAAAGAGGGGGAGGGAATCAAATTGGCTCCAAGCCAAAGGCCAGGCGGAACAACTCTGTCTTACAGGCCCTGCGGAAAGAAATCAGATCCTGCAGGGCCCTGGTCTCATGAGGCAGAGAGTTCTACCAGGCCGGAGCCAGAGTTGAAAAGGCCCTGGCTCTGGTTGAAGCTAATCTAACTTCCTTAGGGCCCGGGACCTCTAGGGTGTTGCTATTTATGGACCTTGAGGCTCTCCGTGGGGCATACTGGGAGAGGTGGTCCCGTAGGTACCAGGGTCCTAGGCCGTGAAGGGCTTTAAAGGTCAAAACCAGCACCTTAAATCTGACCCTGCACTCCACCGGGAGCCAGTGCAGCTGGAAAAGCACTGGGTGAATATACTCCCATGGCAGAGACCCCATGAGGAGCCTCGCTGCAGCATTCTGCACCCGCCAGAGTTTCTGGGACAGCTTCAAGGGCAGCCCCACGTAGAGCGAATTACAGTAGTCAAGCCTGGAGGTGACCGTCGCATGGATCACTGTGGCCAGGTCAGGTCAAATAACTGAAACAAAGCAGCCTTAAAATACAATGATATAAATCTCTTTCTCTCTCATGCATCATTCCTGCTGCATTGCAGGGAGGAAGCATACAGGAGAAAGCTGCCAGGAAAAGTGAGGCCGGTGGTCTATCTAGCCCAGTCTACACTGACTGGCAGTGGCTTTCCATGGTTCCTAATAGGGGACACCCATTCCTTCCTGGAGTTGCCAGGGACTGAGCCAGTGTGGTGTAGTGGTTAAGAGCGGTAGACTCGTAATCTGGTGAACTGGGTTTGCTTCCCTGCTCCTCCACGTGCAGCTGCTGGGTGACCTTGGGCCAGTCACACTTCTCTGAAGTCTCTCAGCCTCACTCACCTCACAGAGTGTTTGTTGTGGGGGAGGAAGGGAAAGGAGAATGTTAGCTGCTTTGAGACTCCTTAGGGTAGTGTTAAAGCGGGATATCAAATCCAAACTCTTCTTCTTCTTCTTCTTTTGCACCCACTGTGTGTTTTCCCCAGTGGAGCAAATATCACTTTGGGAAACAGGCTGGGGAGAAATCCTTGCGCGTTTACAAGCCATTTACAGCACATATCTCCAGACCTAGGAATCATCTGGGGAATCTTCTTTTGTTTACTTGACACCGGGGGCTTCTGACATACGAAGAGTACACTCATGAATAAATATACCATTCATTATCTGCCATTTGTTTCCACATGACCTTCACTCACAATTATATTAATTACAGTGATATGCACATACAAAGTGCGGGCTAAATTAATCTTAATTGTTCCCATCTTTCATTAAAACAAACAAGAAACATCAAAACGGCGTTTTTCCATGCCACGCAACACGAGGAATGAAGATGCCGCCTGGTGCGCAAATGGAAAGTTTGTATGTTTGATAGATGACCTAAAGAGAACTAATGCTGTGAACTTAAAATATTGGGTTGAAATTCTGCGCAGCCTTAGGTATGCTGCTGTTATGCTGGCCTCACCCTAACCCAGTAAGCAGAACGGGGACGATGTTAACCACTTAAAGCTACTGAGATAATCCATGCAAAATACTTCGGACTCTAAAGCACTCTATAAATGCTAAATAATGTTAACATTGCATTAATCTATAGCGAAATGTTCCATCTGCTGAGAAATGGCATTTCTATCTCTCTCAGCTTGTGAGTGATGCAACGGCGAGTCGATTGTAAGGGGCTCCTATGAGGATTCTTTTGACCTTGGGAAAACAGGGTTTAGAGACTAGACAGCATTTTGGTTGCCATTCATAGCTTGAATTGTAGCTGCAGAGGCAGAATCATGCAAGGTATGAGATGTTCCATTTTGAAGGATTTTAATTGATCAGAATCGGCTCCCCACTTGAATTTGTAAGCGGAGCTGATATCTACAGTCCTGCATTAAGAAGAATTAACTTAACACCCTTTGCATTTTAGTTACCAGTAATTTGAGCTGGCAGCCGCCCAACGATAGGTAAAGCTATCCTTCCTAGTTGCTTTTTACTCCACTAGAGGGCAGTGCAGTTCATTGACAACGTTTCCCTTTCCAATTTTTTTCCATATTGCAATATATTCACTAATCATTAACATAAAACTGGAAGCTTTCACCTGGCACATTGAAGGCTATCCTAAACGCGAGCTTTCCTAAGGAGTAGAAGGAATAATGGTCGAAAGCACCAAAAAGCGCAGGCACAACCCAAGCCAAGTTAAGCACTTTTAAATTTTACTGATTCAGTAGAAGGCACTGATTTTTGTTGTTATTGTTAAAATGAATGAGACAGTGCCTTACTATGATTACGAACCAGGACTGAGAGAGTTCCATGGATGTACCTGTCAGGGAACAGCCATCGGAGCCAAGAGTGGAGGTAAGGCTCCCCAACGATGCAGGAGAGGGGACCAGCAGGGAGAGAGAGAACACTTCCTTTGGGGAAGGAAATCGGCGTGACACCAGGAAGAAAGGGGAGCAGGGAAGGACTTCGGAGACATGGCTCCAAGACTCTTCCACAGAGGCCAGCGGGGAGAGCCCAGGACCTCCGCTGGCCACGCCCACTCTGCGCAGAAGACTTCCGCGCAGGGAAGCTAGGCGGAGACTTGGCGTCAAAGAGCTTTTATGTTGGAAGAAGTTCAGGAAACACCCACTGACGGATTCTGCCAGTGACTGACACAGCCACGGAGAAAGGGCTGTCCAGCCAGGGAAAGGTTTAGCCAGACAACGTTGCCCAGAGCAGCAGCCCCCTTACGCACGAGCAACTCCAATTCCCTTTACAGCACCCATCTTTCGCTATCCTTCAACTACATTTGTATCTACTCTGAAGATCTCCCAATCTTTTAAACACAAAGGACTGCAAAAGAAGGCTCCCCACTCCTTCTCCAAAAACCCCAAAGCGCTGCTGTTTAGTGCCAGGCAAGTGCCAAAACTCTTGCCTACAGCTCTTTGCAACCTGCCTGCTGTGTCCAAAATACAGCAGGCTCTTTAAAATGATGAATGAAGGACGCAAGCGTCGGCATGCCAGAAGCACACTACCGCCTAAACAAAATTTATATTCGCATTTAAATTTAGTTGCTTCCTTTATATTTTAAACAATCGCGATCCAAAACTATCTTTGTATCTGAAGCGACGTCAAAGCTTCCATTTCACTGTTCCTCTGAAATGGATTGAATCCTACAAAGTGTCTCACTGGGAGGGGACAAGAGCCAGGATCAAGGCTTGGAGCGAGGGACTTAATTCATGCTGGCCTGCCAACGAAAACTGCTCTGAATGAAAGGACCAAAAAGCACTTTATAATAATAATCCAGGTCTCTAGAAGTGGACCCCTTGGGAGCATGGCGGGATTACTCTGCTGTTAGTACTTGCAAACATTTCGAATGTTTTAAGGAAAGCCAGACTTTCTAATGAGAACAGTGGTTTTAATTATAGAGCACTGAGGAACGACTTGAAAGAGTTTATTCTGCGCCTCCATAATATGCCAGCCTATATATAATGCTTTTTTTAAAAATTACATGTACAGTGGTACCTCGGGTTACATATGCTTCAGGTTACATACGCTTCAGGTTACAGACTCCGCTAACCCAGAAATATTACCTTGGGTTAAGAACTTTGCTTCAGAATGAGAACAGAAATTGTGCTTCCAGGACTAGGGGTCTTTAGCCAGATCTGCCATGGGTAATAAGCTGCCTGCCAGCAGGGCAACCCCACACATGGCAACACCAAAGGATATCATTGGGGTCGCCCCAAGGCCATCACCACCTCAATACAGTCGTACCTTGGATCTCAAACGTCTTGTCTCCCGAACAAATCGGCTCCCGAATGATCAAAACCCGGAAGTGAGTGTTCCGGTTTTCGAACCTTCTTTTGGAAGCTGAACTTCCGAGGGGGCTTCCGATTGGCTGCAGGAACTTCCTGCAGCCTATCAGAAGCTGCGCTTTGGTTTCCGAACATTCTGGAAGCCGAACGGACTTCGGGAACGGATTCCATTCAACTTCCAAGGTACGGCTGTACTGTATTTTTGCTGGTTCCTGCCATTGTTTTCCGTGAGGCCCCACTGCTATGTGGTTGATTTCTAGACCTCTCTAGGATGAGGGTGTGACACTTGGGTAGCTCTTGAGTGAAATATGAGAGAAGCGGCTGGTACTCATATTGAAAATACGCACAGCATATAAATTTGTCTAAATAAATACATTTAAAAAACCTGGTCTGAATCAGGGGACGTCCTACTCAGAGAATGCTAGCCACTCCCATAGCATGGATCTTCCCCACACAACTCTTTGCAGCCCTCTTGCCAAGCTTTGAAAATCTCCAATAATAATAATAATAACAACAATAATAATAATAATAATAAAATTTGTACCCCACCCATCTGACTGGGTTGCCCCAGCCACTCTGGGTGGCTCCCAACATATATAAAAACATAACAAAACAGTAAACATTAAAACGCTTCTTTGTACTGTGCTGCCTTCAGATGTCTTGCGGATAGTTATGCAGAAAGGCTGAGGAGAAATTTTCAGGGTAAGAAATGCGTATGTTATATAGCGTTCAAGTAAGGAGTACAAAGCACAGCCTCTGACTCAAAAGGCGTTCAGAGGCTTAGCATACTTACATACCAGTGAGTCAAACTGGTCTCGAGGGCAAGCAAAGAGGCGTCCGTTCACACTGAGCGTGGTAAACACCGAAACATCGTTTGGCTTTAGCACCACCTTTTCTGTGAACGTGAAAAGCATGGGATATACTATAGAAAACGTACACCCATTCTCACAAGAAAAGTAAGTTGTCAAGACTTCTCACTGGAACAAAACAGAATGGATGCCTACGGTGGAATTTGAGACAATCTTTTCCATTTGGAAGGGCAGCTTTTATAATTTGAGAGCCCACTCGACTGGATGACACATTCAAATATTTGTGTGCGGCACTCAAGGGTTAGGTAAGTATTAGTAGCGGCCCAGTCGGTGGCGTTACTTGTGATTTGGATATATAAAAGTTTGTTTTTATTTACACAGTGGCAGACATTCATTGTTTGTTTTCAGTTGTCGTTACACTCCTTAACACTCTTTCATATACCAATTAATGATTTTTATTAATTTTCAATACATATTGTCAGGGGTTCAGGAGCAGAGGGAACGGATGGCGAGGAATCGGAAGGAGAGGTTAGCGATGATAGCCGTCCGAGATCTCTAAGTCTGTCCAGCGAATCGGAGGATTCACAGAAAGGGGCTCCCGTGGGCAGAGCTGGGGGGTTACCAAGAGGGGCACCCCAGGAAGAAGGGACCAGAGGGGATTCAGAGAGCAGCAGCTGGAAATCCGGACCAGCTACTCCACCAGAGAGCAGCAGGGGGGAGGAGTTCCAGGCACCAGCGACAGGCAGCTCTCCGGCAGCAGCCACGCCTGCGTCAGAGAGCGAGGAAACGGTAGAGAGGAGGGTCGGAGACAGCGCGCGCGCGCCAAGTTCAAATGTACCAGAGGGAGGCGCAATGAGCAGCCCGGAAAGGGAGCCAGGTCCTAAAGCCCGCCGAAGGGAGGGGGAGGAATCCGAAGGGTCCGCATCCGAGGCATCCAGGAAGGAAGGAACCCCGGGGGGTGGTAGGACCCAGAGGCGAAAGGAGAGACGCAAAAGGTGGAGCAAGGCTAGGGTCTTGAACTGGTGTACAGGAGGCGGAGATTCAGATGGGACTTCGCCGATCTAGGGAATAGACGTAGAGACGCACGCTAAGATGTGGAAATGGAAACTATACTTCAATAAAGACTTTATTCCGTTCTACCGGCTAGCGTTGGTCCTTTGTGAGCCGGGACCTAGAGGCAGTCTCTGACAGTAAGTCCCATCTCACAGAAGTTTTCATCAGTTCTCTTTGACTCAAGCGGCGTGTGGGGAGCGAAGCAGGGAGGAAAGAGGACTGGTGCCTTTGGAGCTCACAAAAGTCAAGCGACATGTCTACTGAAGAGCAAATTGCTTCCCTGCGAGAAGCGGTAACGCAGCTCAGCGCAGAGATAATCGCCTCCAGGAAAAGAGAGGATGAAGCGGCTGCTGCATGCCGAGATCTCCAAGCCAGGTTGGAAGTGCTTACTAAGCAGGCACAAACGGGTTCCAGATCCGAGGGAATCGGGTTGGGAAGGACTGGAGGCAGCATTGTATCTCACTTTGATGGGAATTTGCAGCAGTACCCCAATTTCCGAGCGGACGTGCAGTTTGCGCTGAAACTGCTGGAGAAAGAGTTTAGAGATGAGCAAGAAAAAGTGGGGTTTATCTTGTCTCATTTGCATGGAGAGGCGAAAGCATGTCTGCGCAATCTGTGGAGAGATATGGACCCAGCGC
>NW_028149214.1:0-11894 GCF_964270895.1 Podarcis filfolensis | reverse complement strand
GGGCTGAATGATGGGGGTGGAGACACTCCTTCAGGTATACAGGTACTCATCCCCACTCTATCACACAATTCTAATTGCATAGGAGGGAGACGAAAGACTGATGAGGGCTCAGGCAGTCACCAACAACTGAGACAAGAAAGTACACAAGCAGATGGGTTGGGAAATGGCCGTCTTTCATTTCCTTCTCCCCGAGCCCAACAATTACAGAGAGTACCTGGTTAATTCCAAACAGGACTTCGAAAGGAGAAATCTATACAAGTCATACCGGAAAGGAAAGGGTTTTCAATCAGCAGCTGCAGAAGCAGAATTACTTTTTCAGAGACGTCCTGTGTAAGCCCAGTTGCAGCTGGAGAGACCAAAGTTAAATCAATGGCGCTTCCAAGTGTACACAGAGTTCGTGCAGCAAAGAAGTGCTTTCTGCTGCAAAAGCAGGCTGAACTTTTCTTTAATCTAGTTCTAAATTGATTTTCAAGCATTACAGCAGACTGGCTGTTAGTCACACATTTCAGCTCAGAGCAGGATGACCTCTGAAGCCTCTACTCTCTCCCACGTCCTAATGCCAGCCTTAGAGAGAACAATCGCTGAAGGAAGTCGGGTATGCTTTGTTGTTTCCCTATAACAAGACAGAGCTTGTTGGTGCTTTTATGCAAAGGAGAAAATGCGTAACTAGAAGGTAGCAACAGTAAGAACTACCCAAGGGCTGTTTCTCACATTACAGGCAATATGAGTATTGCACTGGAGCCACATCTCTAGGGTTACTGTCCCGACATAATGCTACTGGCCCAATTAGAATTTCAACAGAAGCAGGCTGACATTCACTCGTGAAAATATGGTCACAGGCAAGTGTGACATTATCCTTCAGCCACAAAACACATTTTGTCTCAAAAATTGATCTACTGTGAAGCGTCACAGCATTAATCTCATCCCAACATACACAATCTATTACACAGTAATATTAATTAAAAAATATGCAGAAGTCTCAGCACACTTCTTAAAATTCTCCTTGCAGATACAGTCCTTAAACAGAGACATTTTCTGCTGTAATATGTACAAGTTCTTGGGGAGAAGACAAGCAGGAAGGCACGTGACATCATTTCTGCTTGGGCCATGAAACTCCAATTTTCCACCTTGAAGGAAGCCAGTCTGCATTTCTACCGTCTCTGTTACCAAGCATCATTCTTATTCAGAGTGAACTCACCTTTCCCACACAACCATCTAGACTGTAAGGAGAAGGATGCATAAAAAACAAAAACAGGGCATCTATAAAGAGGTAGATGAAATCAGACAGATGTATTGATTGATGTCTCTCAAGAATGAGAGGAAACTGCACGTATATTACTTAACAAAACCACTGTCTGGAAAGGGATGTTTAAAAGCCATCTACTGTGCTACTCTCTGCATCTGAAAACATGCACACACCATTCTGTTAAGTCCGGATGCCAAGGGCAATATCCAACTAAATCATGGGTGGGCAAACTAAGGCCCGGGGGCCGGATCTGGCCCAATCACCATCTAAATCTGGCCCACAGACGGTCTGGGAATCAACATGTTTTTACATGAGTAGAATGTGTCCTTTTATTTAAATTGCATCTCTGGGTTATTTGTGGGGCCTGCCTGGTGTTTTTACATGAGTAGAATGTGTGCTTTATTTAAAATGCATCTCTGGGTTATTTGTGGGGCATAGGAATTTGTTCATCCCCCCCCCCCAAAAAAATATATAGTCCGGCCCCCCACAAGGTCTGAGGGACAGTGGACCAGCCCTCTGCTGAAAAAGTTTGCTGACCCCTGAACTAAATCATACTCAGAGAAGACCCACTGAAATCAATGGACTGATGTTACGGTAATTAAATCCATCAATTTCCAAGGCCTACTCTGAGTATGAGTAACATTGGATCAGCCCCATGTTGGGCAAAAGATTCCTGGACTTGATGACTCATGTGATCCCTTCCAACTCTACAATTCTACGAGTCTAGGATCTCACCCAATGCTTACATAATCATTTCCTTAAAATGAGAAGGGGATAAAGAACATTTCACTATATAAATATTTCGAAAGTTCTCCAGAAGGTGTCAGCAAGCGCTGACTTTTCTGGTGCATTTCAAAAGCTTAGCAGAAGAAAATGCAACTTGTATCGGCTGATTTACCTATACAAATCTCTTCCTACATCATCTTCATTCACTGCATAACCTGTGTCATCATCTGTGAAACTGAAGCCAGTTCCAACCTGAGAGCAAAAGAGAATATAAAATATATGTGGAACAATTATCTTCCAGTTTTTCGCTGCTGTTTTTGACATCAAGCAAAATGATATTCTGTTAGGTATACGGTTTCTCCTACAGTTGCAAATGGAGTTTAAAAACCTGTTTTTTCAATTAGTCCATTAGAAGATCTGGATTCCTCCAGACATGCAGCTTGTGAACCTTCCTTTAATAAGACTCATTTTTGTTATTCTAGCATAGTTAGGATTATTCTAGCACAGTGTTCAAGATGTGAGAAAATTCAGTGACATGCCACATTTCAAATCAAGGCACACAGAAATAGTTCCAAATTTTTCCTGTCAATAAAGGAAGGGGGACATATATTCCAACCTTTGTTTAAAATAAGCTTTCTGGTGACTGTTAGGAATTTATCTACCAAGTTCTCAGGCAACCTTCAATTGTAAGTAAATATATTCCAGAGTCACCACAAAGAGGTGAAGAGAGAATTCAAAGTGCTGCTGCTGAATTAAAATCACACACAGGATCACACACACACAAAAATGGAAGGGTGGAATTATACATCCCAATCAGCAGTGTTTTCCACTCAGACCTTCACTCCTGTAACTTCCCCCCTTAACTGAGAGGGATTTTGAACAGGGAAACTGTCAGTGTGGGAAAGGGTTAGCCAGTCTCGTCCCTTCAGTCTCCCAAATTCAGCTTCAGCTTGATTAAAACCTAAAGAGCCAGAGGAAGTATATTGTGGGTCATGACTAGTTTGAACCTGAGCCCACCACATAGTTAGTAGAGAGCCAGCACAGACCTAGTTCCAGATCTGAAGGGACCCCTCCTTCACTGGTAGAACCCCACATTGTGGGGCACTGGAAATAATAATAAAAATATCTGCCGAGAGGCAGCCCCAGGCACCTAGCATGGTGGGTCCATAGGGTCCACATCAGTCGTTAGCCCTGGCAGCTGCCCAAAGATTTTGTCTAGCCATGTTTCCCCTACACCGAAATCCTTCTTAAATGCCATACCACGTTGAGGAAAAAAGGGCTGTTGACAAAGTGACTATCCTTACATGTAACAGATAAAATTATGACGTTTTAAGATGCAAGAGCATAAGGGTTAAGGCAATTGTTGCTGTAAAGCAAATGTTTTTTCAACAGACACATTTAGATACGCAAGATGAGGCTTATACGTTGTTCACTTACCGGATTGTCAATGTAGAGCATGGAAAACTTGGAGGTCCAAGGAAATTTTCGTTCAGACACTATCAACACGGAAGAAAATGAGAGTCGAATGTCTACAGCTTGAATCATTAGCATCAGTCCAAAAAGAAGCAGAACGAAGAGTGTGATCCTAACTGTATCTACTCAGCAGTCAAGTCCTACTGAACTTAGCAGGGCTTTCTCCCAGGTGGATTGTAGGCTAACATGCCAAAGTCACCCAGTAAGTTAATAATCAAGGTGTGGTTGAACTGTAGGGTCCACTATTCAACATTTTGAGACCACAGAAGAAAACTATGCAGCCTTTCACAAGCTTACAGTATATAGCATTAAGTTGCCAACTGCTATATCATTACGTGCGATTACTTTTTTCATCCCGTTAAGGTATATGTCTGTTGTGATTAAGATATATATTAAAAGGGGATTTATCGGGCCAGACTTTGACACTGATATTATTTCGGTGCACATTACTGTAGTGAATTCATCTTTTGCTCATTTTATATCACAAGATGCAGCTATGTTGAACAACATGAGAAGGTTGCATTGTTAACATGCTGGATAGATTCAATATTTCAATGTTCACAGTAATGTTATTATTTGTTTTAGGCTATTAAACATAGCATTGGCTATTTTACAATATTTTCATATGGTTCTGAATTTCCTGCCAAGACAGAAAAACAAAAAACTAAACCCAAGTACTTCAGACAGATGTTAGCACCTAGAGTAATTGTAAAAAGCAATGCATATCACTTGTGGTGAGAATTTTAAAGGTATTTTTTAAACCGAGTATGATCAGTCACATACCAGGTTGGAGAATGGTGTGATGAAAACATTTCCAAAACCTAAAGGCCATTTATTTTTGATGGATTAAAACATGTTTAGGCTGCTTTATAGTTTATTGGTGGATTATTTGAATCATTTTTCTGTATCCTATTTTATATTGCAAGCTATCCTTGAGAATGAACGGGACGCGGGTGGCGCTGTGGGTAAAACCTCAGCGCCTAGGACTTGCCGATCGCATGGTCGGCTGTTCGAATCCCCGCAGCGGGGTGAGCTCCTGTCGTTCGGTCCCAGCTCCTGCCCACCTAGCAGTTCGAAAGCACCCTTAAGTGCAAGTAGATAAATAGGGACCGCTTTATAGTGGGAAGGTAAATGGCGTTCTGTGTGCTGCTCTGGTGCCGGCTCGCCAGAGCAGCTTCGTCACGCTGGCCACGTGACCCGGAAGTATCTGCGGACAGCGCTGGCTCCCGGCCTCTAGAGTGAGATGAGCGCACAACCCTAGAGTCTGTCAAGACTGGCCCGTACGGGCAGGGGTACCTGTACCTTTTTATCCTTGAGAATGCTTTAGCCCTAAGTTGATGTAAAAATATTATAAATCAAATTATGGTTTTATGCAGCCAAACGCTAGCTTCACACACCACAGACTCAGGATTGTACTGTAACTGGATAGCTCAGTCAGTACAGCATGAGACTTTTAGGGTCGTGGGTTTGAGCCCCATGCAGGGCAAAAGATTCCTGCATTGGCCCCTTCCAACTCCATGATTCTGTGAATGGTAAGACTGGGAATCTCTCTCAGTTTATTTATCCATTTTCCTCCCAGCACTTTTTTTGGGGAAAGTGCACATTCTCCCTTAACATGGATGTCACCTTAGGAGCAAAATTTATTTATTAAAACATATTTCTATATTATTTTAAGTCTGTGAACTAATATTATAACAACCTGTAACCTGCCACTGATAATATAGGAAATATATTTCAAATGCATTTTTAGTTTGGGGGGAGGGGAAATGTTTCTTTTTTTATATAAAAAGGTACTTCTATTTCATGCCATTAATGATCAAATATTATTCTTTCCCAAACTGCTACAGCAAGACACACTGCAAACTGCTACAGCAAGACACGCAAGACAGATGCAAATTCCAAACCCATAAGGGAACAGGTTACATTTTGTATGTTAAAACTATAATGATATTAACATCTCGCTGGAAGCCTTCAACATAGAAATAAACAACACTTGCATGTGAGATTCTTGTTGACAACATACGGTCCGTGTTCCACAAAAATGCCAAACATGGATGTTCCTCCAGGTCCACCTTGGAGCCAAAGTAGGATAGGGGCTTTTTCAGGTTGTACCTGCAGACCAGAAAGACAATAAAAACTGGAGCTGTTCCCACATAAATTTACAGAATCCATGAATTATTTCGGTAGACTGTGAGAAATAAATGCCAACACTTTCTTTATAAGAACCGTATTTTTCCGTGTGTAAGACGCCCCCATGTATAAGACGACCCCTATTTTTTGAGCCCAAAATTAAGAAATTAATATTTTAAACACCAAACACAACAACTCTCATATTCGATTAAATATTCAAAACACCGATATATTTAGTACTGTATATATAAACATCAAACAGAACAACTTTACTGATATATTTAGTGTGTGGGGAGGCAGTGGAAGACAGGAGTTCCTGGCGTGCTCTGGTCCATGGGGTCACGAAGAGTCAGACACGACTAAACAATATATATATATATATATATATATATATATATATATATATACATATATATATATAGCCAATAGTGAGGGGAGGCTGGGAGAAAAGAATATGGATGGCGGCATGTATTTATTTATATATTAAATTGCAACATTCTGTGTATAAGACAACCCTCAATTTTAAACTTAAATTTGGGGGGGAAACATCGTCTTATACACAGAAAAATACAGTAGCTAATTTTATACCTAACACAAGACCTTTCTACATGCTCTGAGTGACCACGTGCTTGGTAAGCCATGTCTCTACAGTCCTAGTATCTTGCATGCACAGTGAAAAGAAATTTTCAGACTTTAAACAGAGGGAGTAGAGGAAAGCAAATGGGATCAACATCCGCACACAGCCCTCGTTTTCACATAGCATTAAGCCAAACCATGGTGAAGCAAGAAAGAGCAAGCTTCTGCACTTCCAGAAGGGAAAATGCTACCATTTCAGTCCTTCCTCACTCCTCCTAATGCCATGCTACCCAGAGCTAAGCCATAGTTTGGCTCAGTGTTATGTGTGAATCTGCACTCGTGGTCTGTTTCCCTCAGGGAAACCATGAATGGTAAGTCACGAACAAAGATTGTGAAATATACACAGAGTCGTGAGTGGATTTCATGCTCTTTATTCAGCTCATAGTGGTGAGGAGGAATGAAAGTCCCCTCAAAGTATCTGCTTTATATACATTATTTACACAATGGGCTGCAAGTGATTGGCTAATTCCAGAATTTTCCTGTAGGCCAATCAGGTTGTGGATTCACTTCCATCTGGAGCTGGATTGGGTGGCTCCTGCAGACCAATCATACTGCTGCATTGTTCTAGGACCAATCAGATTGCTGCATACTGAATCCTATTGTTCTAGGACCAATCAGACTGCTGCATTTTGGATCCTATTGTTCTTGGACCAATCAGACTGCTGCATTTTGGATCCTATTCAACTCAGTACATAACAGGTTGGCTATGGTTTGTTGGGACTGAGACAATGTGAAGCCAAACCATGGCTTTGATCTGGGTAGCATGGCAGCAATAGGTCCATGTAAGCAGCAAAATGGCCATGATTCTCCTTCTGGGTACCTGAAAGCTTGCCGATTCCCACTGTGTCATAGTGAGCATATGGGGTTCGACTGCATTGAACAAAAGATGGAGGAAACCCCAACATGGGATAGCCTGCTCACCATAAAAGAGAAAGAGCGAGATACAACTCCCCACTCACAGAAATTCAGCATGACAGGGTAAAGACCTCGAGCAATCACTGAATTATTCTTGCACCCTGTGTGAACATCTGTGCATCTCTCATTTTGAAGACCAAGTAATGGAAGTTTAACCAGCTTGAAACTCTTCCGCTTCGTTCCCTTTTATCACAACACTCACTCTTTTCCTCAATATTATTTATTTATTAGAGCTGACAAATGAGATTGGCCAGCAAAATCGGTTGTGAAAAACCATTCAGGGTCTCTTCTAAATAAACCATTTACTGCTGCCAATTGTTTTTCCTCTCTGGCGTAAGTTGTACAAGATGGACTATGCTATTTATGTAATGAGCCCAGTTTTACAACAGAAGTATTAAACACAGAAACAAATCTGTTGCTCATAGCATCTGGGATTAATAATATTGCATTTCTAACAGAACAGTATATCCTTAAACTGAAGCAGTGTTGATGTCCTTATGCAAAGCCTATTTTTCTTCTTCATCCAAGAGCCTTCAGAATTTGCATCCTGCTAAGAAACACTTTTTGAAATAATTCGTGGTCAGTGAACCATAAATAAATTACATTCACACTTAAAAAATATAAAACGAATGGGACTTATTGGCATAAACTTCTCAACATTGTGTCAAATTAAGCAAGTTGTTTTGAGAGTTCAGTGTTTTATACTGCAAGCTCAAATCTCTTCAGAAAAAGCCACTAGGATGTTGTTTTAGATCTTTGCCTGTAAAACATTCTGAAAACTCATCCGTTGTTCTTTCTAAAGTTGTCTCAAATCTCACTCATTTTAGAGACATCTGGGCCAAATTGCCAACTCCTTTAAAGATGTCAGTTCCCCTAAACAGAAAGTACTAAGAAGAAGTTGAAACCTTGCACACTTGCAGTATTTTGATTGTCCTCATAAAAGTTATTGACCTAATATAGATTTTGGAATTCTTCTTATGGCTCACTTGTTTCTCTGGCAACCACCTGTGCAAAAAATATGTTTCATTCAACTCATTCCTTTCTGGAACCACATTATGCCAGTGTGAATTAATGGCACAAGGAATCAAGCAATGCAAATCTTCATGAGCAACAGGTTCTAAATTCAGCTCTTTATTCGGAGAGCTCTCTCAATTCTAACTGAGGACTCTTATATTATCCATTTCATTTAATTGCTTTTTGTTCATTTACAAATAATTAAAACAACTCTCCTACATATTCTAATGGAAAATGAAAAGCAAGGTCATTAGTACTGGGAGCAAAGAGAGAGTCCAGACTTTGAAAGCTGACTTAAAGAAAAAAAGAGTCAGGTAACTGCTAGAAAAACTGTGTCAAAGCAGCAAACATTTTGTTTCATAAGGGAAAAGTCTAGGTTTGCTGATAAGGGCAGTCAGCTAGAGAATCCTTTCAAAACAAACGTGAAGAGGATATTAGATCGGGGTTTGGTAGATTCCAGTTCCAATCTAGCATGGATTCACTGAACAATGTACTCTCCATCTCAGTTTCCTTTCACAGCAGACATTTTGCCTATTGGTCCAAAATGTGCTCTAAACACTTTACTCCCACGTACGAAACATACAGCTACACAACTACAGTGGTACCTCGGGTTAAGTACTTAATTCGTTCCGGAGGTCCGTTCTTAACCTGAAATTGTTCTTAACCTGAAGCACCACTTTAGTTAATGGGGCCTCCTGCTGCCACCGCGCTGCTGGAGCACGATTTCTGTTCTCATCCTGAAGCAAAGTTCTTAACCCGAGGTACTATTTCTGGGTTAGCGGAGTCTGTAACCTGAAGCGTATGTAACCCAAGGTACCACTGTAGTTATATCTCCCAATATCCCCACCCACAGGGCTGTTGTGGTGGCTGCTTATAAACACCACATAAAGGTAAAGGTAAAGGTACCCCTGACCATTAGGTCCAGTCGCAGATGACTCTGGGGTTGTGCACTCATCTCGCTCCATAGGCCGAGGGAGCCAGTGTTTGTCCGCAGACAGCTTCCAGGTCATGTGGCCAGCATGACTAAGCCACTTCTGGCAAACCAGAGCAGCGCACGGAAACCAATAATCTCTTGTGTTTGATCACAAGATGATGCACATAACTCACATTTGTAATTGGCTATATGGTTACAGTGCTTTCGAACTGCTAGGTTGGCAGGAGCAGGGACCAAGCAATGGGAGCTCACCCCGTTGCGGGGATTCGAACCGCCAACCTTCTGATTGGCAAGCCCAAGAGGCTTTGTGGTTTAGACCACAATGCCACCCGCGTCCCCATGTAGGCTGGTACTACATGCCAAACATTATTAACCTGTTCTCATTTTGGGAAGCAGCAGAGCTAGCACAGATCTTGTACAATATTTACGTTGTTGAAACGGAAAGCTTTAATATGGCAGCATATCAAAACAACAGACCCACCTGAGCAGGGAAGAACCAGAAGAAAAGATTACTGTTGTGAGTCTTGTTGACTGTCAGATAACCCGAATAGCTCTTCACACTGGGTCCTGGAAGATGGCCTACCAGACTTAATTGCCTTCCTGTTATAAAGAATGACAAGTATAAAAAACATCAGACTGAAGGGCTGGTTATTTATTTTATTTCTTACATTTATATATCACCTTTCTTTTCCAAGGATCTCAAGATGGTGTACATGGTTCTCCTCCTCCCCATTTCATCCTCACAACCACTCTGTGAGGTAGGTTATTCTGGTGACAGGCCCAAGGTCACCCAGTGAACTTCATGGCTAAGTGAGGATGCGCTTTAAGAAGTGTCTGGAAGTTCAGATGCATGGGAGATACATGGTTTTTTATTTCTGGTTTATTATTGTGACGTTGAGTTAAATAGTTTTGTAGAAGTCCTGTATTGGAATTAACTCCAGTTTTTTCAAGACACACGCAGAAGGTGAAAATAATAAGCAGCTTTGCAAAGTATAATAAGCGTAAGGAGGATTTACTCTATATTTAACATCTTCTCACAGCATCATGAACAATTACAAAGTACTTGTATTGGTCGGCATTCTGGTCATATGTAAGGGAAAGAGAAAATGAGTGCAAGCTCAAAGAATGAAAAATCATCATTAGTACCAATGGGGTATTTTTTCCAACAGCTCCCCTCCCTGCATGCTGCCTTCCTGATAAGGATTATCTGGTCCCATGTCTGTGATTAAGAATAATTTAGCTGTGATTTTAAAATTGGAGTAGACAAATTCACAGAGGTTAAGGCTATCAATGCCATTCTACAATGAATATCTAATGGTAGAATATCTAAAGAACTACTATAGTTCCATGAAAACACGAGCAGGATTTGAAATATGAGCACAACACTAAGGCTAAATATAATAATAATAATAATAATAATAATAATAATAATAATAATAATTACTATTATTTTAATATTGATACCCTGCTCATCTGGCTGGTTTCCCAAGCCACTCTGGGCGGCTTCCAAAACATATAAAAACATAATAAAACATCAAACATTAATAACTTCCCATACAGGGCTAGCTTCAGATGTCTTCTAAAAGTTCATATGGAAGATGTACACAACGGAACACCATGACAGAAACCAGAGCGTATGTAAACATTGTTTACCATCCTGTTGCAGAGGTACCTATTTATCTACCTGAACTGGTATGCTTTCAAACTACAGTGGTACCTTGTTTGTTGAACTTAATCCGTTCCAGGAGTCCGTTCGACTCCCGGAACAGTTTGAAAACCAAGGCATGGCTTCTGATTGGCTGCAGGAGCTTCCTGCACTCAATCGGAAGCTGCGGAAGCCGTGTCAGACGTTCAGCTTCCAAAAAACGCTTGCAACCCAGAACACACATTTCTGGGGTTACAACATTTGGGAGCCAAAACGTCTGGGTACCAAGGCATTCAACAACCGAGGTACAACTCTACTAGGTTGGCAGAAGCTAGGACAGAGCAAAGCGGGGTGCTCAGCCCATCATGCGGATTCGAAATGCCAACCTTCCGATCGGCAAGCCCAAGAGGCTCGGTGGTTTAGACCACATCACCACCCACTTCCCAACTCTTAACTAATGCATTCTACTGCTATGTGTAGAATTCTACACAGGAGATAATGAAGAACAGGTGGAAATACTTATATATTTTAAAATAACAAGATTAACACTTTTACCTTCCTCAGTTTTGCCACTTTCAATGTAAGGCGTTAGAAACAGCGGTTTTCCAGGGTCTCCTCCCAACGATGTTCCATACTTTATTCCCCGAAAAGCTCTTCGGAACACACTCCATCGCTCCTGAGTGTGGACTAGCTCCAAGCTCAAGCTCAAACTGAGCAAAGCCAGCAAGACCCGAGTTATCTTGCCCATCTTTTCATCCAGTTACCTTAGAATAAATCAGATTAGAGCACAATTTTAAACATCCACTGCTGCGGCTTCGTAAAGTCTGTCTAGATCTTCCCCTCCCCTCAGTAATAGCTCTGGGATGTTATGCAACATCTACCTCAAAGTTAAGTGCTTTCCCGTCTCTGTTCCTTCTCACAGCTGAGAAAGCAGAAGAGGATACAAGCGCTGCATTTTAACAAACACAACTAAGGGTTTGTTCACATGGGTGGCTTAAAATGCAACTAAGTCATTTTCCCCTGCTGTGTGTCAATCTGCATTTGCAGAGTGTTGTTCGCATGGGATAGCAGGTGGGGATACCCAATATGCATAATAATAATAATTTTGTTATTTACATGCCGCTCATCTGACTGGGTTGCCCCAGCCATTCTGGGCTGCTCCCAACAGAATATTA
>NW_028149216.1:0-12000 GCF_964270895.1 Podarcis filfolensis | reverse complement strand
TGACATACAACTCATCTTCCCGGTGTGTCGCAAACCGGAGCTGTATTCACACTGCGTGTGATCTCTCTTCTCTCTCTCTCTCTCTCAGAGATACTGACCACTCCCAGTGTTCTAAACACGCCTCTGAAGAATGTGAGGCGTCACTCAGAACTTCTTAACCCTGTAAGTCTGACTCTCTCAACAAGATGTTCCTCCAAGATTCCCCATTTATTGTATAAGTCTGCAATGTTGCCTCCAGGAGGAAGATAAACATTTGTTATAACAAGTTCAAAGTTTTTCCCTGTAATCAGGGCTGTAATTGCAAAGGTGGAAGCATTTACAAGCGTGAGTTTTGCCTGTATTTTCAGGGAAATTGCTATAACTAATCCTCCACTAGGCCCGCCTCCTTTAGTAGACGGGCATGCCGGTAATGATGTAACATCAAAACCATTAATATCTACTCTCCCCTCTTCCCATGTTTCTTGCAAGAGAATTACTTGGTGTGAGTTTATTAGTTTTACAAGGTCCGGGTCATATTTTTTCCCTTTCCAGCCTGCTATGTTCCAGCTTAAAAGGGAGAACGGGAGAGGATTTGACTGAGGTTTAGGTAGTCACAATGGAGAAGGGGGGAACGCTGATCTTGGTGGGTTGTCAAATTTAAAGAAGTCAGTAATTCTCCTTTGCCTAATAGTAGATGACTTCTCTCCTTTTGGCACAGGTGTGCTTCTTAAGCTATTTGTAATTATGCTCTGCTCGCCCGGTCCTATAGGGGTAGTGTCCTGGTTTGGTCTAGACTCCTCTCTGAAATCCCTTATTTTATCAGAGAACTTATCACCTAAGGGAGCAGAGGTTAAGTCAGTACAAGTTTTAACTATTATTGGATTTTCCTTCCGTGGGTATATCATCTTATTTATATGGCCCAAGGGGTCTTCTGTCCAGTCCGTATCGGTAAAGGATTGAACTTCTAAATCATCAGCTAGAGATTCTCCGTCCGATAATGATGACTCCAGGTCAGGCATTGAGGAGTGTGTCGAAATTTTGTTTACACTTTGCTGTTCTTTAGCAGGTATAACCATTCCGGCAGGTGCAGGAGGAGCTGGTTCCAGATTAGCTAATAGGGGTGGCGAGACGATTGTCTGTATCGTTGCCTTGGATTTTAAGGACCTATTCTGAGGCTGTGGGCTAAATTTGAGAAGGTCCACTGAGCCTCCAATGGTCCTGTTGGTTTGAATTTCTTTGTTTCCTATTTTGCTTTTGGCCTGAGACATCTTCATCCTTAATTTGTCTAATTTATTTATTATTTTTTCTTTTTCTTGTGTCTGTAATTCGTCAAATGAATTCATAAGGGCGCTTTCATCATTGGATATTCTGGAACCACCCAAGATCGTTCCTGGTTGTGGACTGCAGGCAATCTCCTCCGTTCTGTGTGAGGATAGCAACATCTCTTTGTCTGACGATTTTGTAGAGCTTGTTTCTGAACCTAATGTCTCTTTCTCTTTTTCCACAAGTAGTGGTTTTACTATGCTGTCCGCAAAAACCCTTGTGGGTATGATTTTTATTTTTATAAATTTCCATTTTTGTCTTATTATTAATAAGGGTAGTCTCAGCGAACGGAAGGCTAAAATAACTTTGTAAGAGCCATTTGATTGAGTTAGCGGAAGTAAAGCATGAAGATCAATATGAACTATGCTTATTCTCAGGATTTTACTTAGGGCAATTTTAGCTCCTTCCAAGCTTGACCAATCCCATATCTCAGACCTTATCGTTAGGCATACCTTCTTAGGTTGCAATGTTAAATTTTGCTTACACATGAGATCGTTTAGTTTGTATTTCCCCATCCCCTTTGCCCCAGAGTTTGGTGGGGCTATCACTGGAGGTCCCCTCTGGTAGTTATTTTTGAGGGCAATTTTGGCATCCATATCAATCACTTTTTCCGTTAGCTTGGAAATTGAGCACGTCAGAAAGTCTATCTTTTTAAATATACAGTCCAGTGTCCTAATGACTAGTTGTAAATGGGAGGACTCATTTCCCAGCTGGTTTTCTTTATCCAGGATCTTTTTCCCATCCACATCGGGCCCGCCCTTGATGGGAATGCTCATTAGATTACAAGCGTGTAAGGTGGTATTTTGGGACTTGGGAATGTTATTAGCTACATCCAAGTCACTTAGTGGGAGAAATCTATTGTATGTAGTAACTGCTGCTTGAAAATTTGACTGGTCTCTTCTTTCTTTCACTTGTAGCTTAGGGCTAGGGAGAAGCAGTAATTCCTCTGCTTCTCTGGGGCGTTTCCTCTTGCCCATAGCTACAGTAGATATGAACTAAATAATGTAAATAATATAGGAGAGAAGAAGGGGACTTCCTACCGCAGTCAGTGATTTAGCTATACAGCTGAGTATTTAACTCCAAAGATTTCTCCGCAGTTCGTTAAGGAGCTATAATAAGAGTCAAGTTCGGGTAAAGATTTACCCCTGTTGAGGGCTCTAGTAGATCATTTCCAACTCAGCCCTCTTCACGATCAATTGTTCAAGGGAAGGGCTCTCAATTTGAATCTTTATCCAGTCCCCCGTCCCTCCCCTATTAGGTCTCCGGGAAAAGTGCAGGCAGGCTTTACTTGGAGCAGAAGGTCTCACCGCTTTGTGAACTTCCAGGCTTTTGTTTGATTGATTTAAACTTCCGTCTCCTCTCACTTCACCCCTCTCTGCCGAAAACTTCTTCTTCACCTCTCGGAGTGTAATTTCAGCAACCCGAAGCCTCGCAGCCTCGCAGCTTTCCACTCTCACTGCTTTCTTTCAGCCTCGGGTGGTCGTGAGACTGTGGAGAGACCCGGCGGGCAGGGCAGCGTCAAAGCTGCTGCTGCTCACAGGTTTTGTATTCGAGAGCTGATTTCATTTCCTATGATAAAAAGGCTTCTGTTTCCACCGCAAAACCTTTCAGGGGAGAATTTGCAACAGTTTGGCACCATTTTTGAGTGAATTGAAGAATTTCAGATTTTTGCTGAAATTGTGACCCCGGGGCTTAGAATTTTTTCCCCCCACACGTTTTGTCTTCGAGGGCTGATTTCATTTCCTATGATAAAAAGGCTTCTGTTTCCACCGCCAAACCTATCAGGGGAGAATTTGCAACAGATTGGCACCATTTTTGAGAGAATTGGAGAATTTCAGATTTTTACTGAAATTGTGACCCCGGGGCTTAGATTTTTTTTTTCACAGGTTAAGTCTACGAGGGCTGATTTCTTGGCGTATGACAAAAAGACTTCTGTTTCCACTGCAAAATCTTTCAGGGGAGAATTTGCAACAGTTTTCACCATTTTCGAGTGAATTGAAGAATTTCAGATTTTTGCTGAAATTGTGACCCCGCGGCTTAGAAAATTTTTTTCCCAACAGGTTTTGTCTTCAAGAGGTGATTTCATTTCCAATGATAAAATGGCTTCTGTTTCCACAACCAAACCTTTCAGGGGAGAATTTGCAACAGTTTGGCACCGTTTTTGAGAGAACTGGAGAATTTCAGATTTTTGCTGAAATTGTGACCCCAGGGCTTATAAATTTTTTTTCACAGGTTAAGTCTTCGAGGGCTGATTTCTTGGCGTATGACAAAAGGCTTCTGTTTCCACCGCAAAACCTTTCAGGGGAGAATTTTCAAGAGTTTGGCACCATTTCTGAGAGAATTGGAGAATTTCAGATTTTTGCTGAAATTGTGACCCCGGGGTTTAGAAATTTTTTTTCCACAGGTTTTGTCTTCGAGGGCTGATTTCATTTCCGATGATAAAAAGGCTTCTGTTTCCACAACCAAACCTTTCAGGGGAGAATTTGCAACAGTTTGGCACCGTTTTTGAGAGAATTGGAGAATTTCAGATTTTTGCTGAAATTGTGACCCCGGGGCTTATAATTTTTTTTTCACAGGTTAAGTCTTCGAGGGCAGATTTCTTGGCGTATGACAAAAAGGCTTCTGTTTCCACCGCAAAACCTTTCAGGGGAGAATTTGCAACAGTTTGGCACCATTTTCGAGTGAATTGAAGAATTTCAGATTTTTGCTGAAATGGTGACCCCAGGGCTTAGAAATTCTTTTTCCCCACAGGTTTTGTCTTCGAGGGCTGATTTCATTTCCTATGATAAAAAGGCTTCTGTTTCCACCGCCAAACCTTTCAGGCGAGAATTTGCAACAGTTTGGCACCATTTTTGAGAGAATTGGAGAATTTCAGATTTTTGCTGAAATTGTGACCCCGGGGCTTAGAAATTTTTTTTTTCACAGGTTAAGTCTTCGAGGGCTGATTTCTTGGCGTATGACAAAAAGGCTTCTGTTTCCACCGCCAAACCTTTCAGGGGAGAATTTGCAACAGTTTGGCACGATTTTTGAGTGAATTGGAGAATTTCAGATTTTTGCTGAAATTGTGACCCCGGGGCTTAGAATTTTTTTTTTTTACAGGTTAAGTCTTTGAGGGCTGATTTCTTGGCGTATGACAAAAAGGCTTCTGTTTCCACCGCCAAACCTTTCAGGGGAGAATTTCCAGCAGTTTGGCACCATTTTTGGCACCATTGGAGAATTTCAGATTTTTGCTGAAATTGTGACCCCGGGGCTTAGAATTTTTTTCCCCCCACACGTTTTGTCTTCGAGGGCTGATTTCATTTCCTATGATAAAAAGGCTTCTGTTTCCAACGCCAAACCTTTCAGGGGAGAATTTTCAACAGTTTGGCACCATTTTTGAGAGAACTGGAGAATTTCAGATTTTTGCTGAAATTGTGACCCCGGGGCTTAGAATTTTTTTTTTCACAGGTTAAGTCTTCGAGGGCTGATTTCTTGGCGTATGACAAAAAGGCTTCTGTTTCCACCGCCAAACCTTTCAGGGGAGAATTTGCAACAGTTTGGCACCGTTTTTGAGAGAATTGGAGAATTTCAGATTTTTGCTGAAATTGTGACCCCGGGGCTTAGAAATTATTTTTCCCCACAGGTTTTGTCTTCGAGGGCTGATTTCATTTCCTATGATAAAAAGGCTTCTGTTTCCACCGCCAAACCTATCAGGGGAGAATTTGCAACAGTTTGGCACCATTTTTGAGTGAATTGGAGAATTTCAGATTTTTGCTGAAATTGTGACCCCGAGGCTTAGAAATTTTTTTTCACAGGTTAAGTCTTCGGGGGCTGATTTCTTGGCGTATGACAAAAAGGCTTCTGTTTCCACCGCCAAACCTTTCAGGGGAGAATTTGCAACACTTTGGCACCATTTTTGAGTGAATTGGAGAATTTCAGATTTTTGCTGAAATTGTGACCCCGGGGCTTAGAAATTTTTTTTTTCACAGGTTAAGTCTTCGAGGGCTGATTTCTTGGCGTATGACAAAAAGGCTTCTGTTTCCACCGCCAAACCTTTCAGGGGAGAATTTACAACAGTTTGGCACCATTTTTGAGTTAATTGGAGAATTTCAGATTTTTGCTGAAATTGTGACCCCAGGGCTTAGAAATTCTTTTTTTCACAGGTTTTGTATTCAAGGGCTGATTTCATTCCATATGATAAAAAGGCTTCTGTTTCCACCGCCAAACGTTTCAGGGGAGAATTTGCAACAGTTTGGCACCGTTTTGGAGAGAATTGGAGAATTTCACATTTTTGCTGAAATTGTGACCCCGGGCCTTAGAAATTTTTTTTTCAAAGGTTAAGTCTTCGAGGGCTGATTTCTTGGCGTACGACAAAAAGGCTTCTGTTTCCACCGCCAAACTTTTCAGGGGAGAATTTGCAACAGTTTGGCACCATTTTTGAGTGAATTGGAGAATTTCAGATTTTTGCTGAAATTGTGACCCCGGGGCTTAGAATTTTTTTTTTCACAGGTTAAGTCTTCGAGGGCTGATTTCTTGGCGTATGAGAAAAAGGCTTCTGTTTCCACCGCCAAACCTTTCAGGGGAGAATTTGCAACAGTTTGGCACCATTTTTGAGTGAATTGGAGAATTTCAGATTTTTGCTGAAATTGTGACCCCGTGGCTTAGAATTTTTTTTTCACAGGTTAAGTCTTCGAGGGCTAATTTCTTGGCGTATGACAAAAAGGCTTCTGTTTCCACCGCCAAACCTTTCAGGGGAGAATTTCCAACAGTTTGGCACCATTTTTGGCACCATTGGAGAATTTCAGATTTTTGCTGAAATTGTGACCCCGGGGCTTAGAAAATTTTTCCCCCGACACGTTTTGTCTGTTTCCACCGCCAAACGTTTCAGGGGAGAATTTGCAACAGTTTGGCACCGTTTTTGAGAGAATTGGAGAATTTCACATTTTTGCTGAAATTGTCACCCCGGGGCTTAGAAAATTTTTTCCCCGACACGTTTTGTCTTCGAGGGCTGATTTCATTTCCTATGATAAAAAGCCTTCTGTTTCCACCGCCAAACCTTTCAGAGGAGAATTTGCAACAGTTTGGCACCATTTTTGAGAGAATTGGAGAATTTCAGATTTTTGCTGAAATTGTGACCCCGGGGCTTAGAATTTTTTTTTTCACAGGTTAAGTCTTCGAGGGTTGATTTCTTGTCGTATGACAAAAAGGCTTCTGTTTCCACCGCCAAACCTTTCAGGGGAGAATTTGCAACAGTTTGGCAACATTTTTGAGAGAATTGGAGAATTTCAGATTTCTGCTGAAATTGTGACCCCGGGGCTTAGAAAATTTTTTTTTCACAGGTTTTGTGTTCGAGGGCTGATTTCATTTCCGATGATAAAAAGGCTTCTGTTTCCACCGCCAAAACTTTCAGGGGAGAATTTGCAACAGTTTGGCACCATTTTTGAGAGAATTGGAGAATTTCAGATTTTTGCTGAAATTGTGACCCCGGGGCTTAGAAAAATTTTTTTTCACAGGTTTTTTGTTCGAGGGCTGATTTCATTTCCGATCATAAAAAGGCTTCTGTTTCCACCGCCAAACCTTTCAGGGGAGAATTTCCAACAGTTTGGCACCATTTTTGGCAGCATTGGAGAATTTCAGATTTTTGCTGAAATTGTGACCCCGGGGCTTAGAAAATTTTTTTTTCACATGTTTTGTCTTCGAGGGCTGATTTCATTTCCGATGATAAAAAGGCTTCTGTTTCCACCGCCAAATCTTTCAGGGGAGAATTTGCAACAGTTTGGCACCATTTTTGAGAGAATTGGAGAATTTCAGATTTTTGCTGAAATTGTGACCCCCGGGCTTAGAAATTTTTTTTTTCACAGGTTTTGTCTTCGAGGGCTGATTTCATTTCCGATCATAAAAAGGCTTCTGTTTCCACCGCCAAACCTTTCAGGGGAGAATTTCCAACAGTTTGGCACCATTTTTGAGAGAATTGGAGAATTTCAGATTTTTGCTGAAATTGTGACCCCGGGGCTTAGAAAATTTTTTTTTCACATGTTTTGTCTTCGAGGGCTGATTTCATTTCCGATGATAAAAAGGCTTCTGTTTCCACCGCCAAACCTATCAGGGGAGAATTTGAAACAGTTTGGCACCATTTTTGAGAGAATTGGAGAATTTCAGATTTTTGCTGAAATTGTGACCCCGGGGCTTAGAAAATTTTTTTTTCACAGGTTTTGTCTTCGAGGGCTGATTTCATTTCCGATGATAAAAAGGCTTCTGTTTCCACCGCCAAACCTATCAGGGGAGAATTTACAACAGTTTGGCACCATTTTTGGCACCATTGGAGAATTTCAGATTTTTGCTGAAATTGTGACCCCGGGGCTTAGAAAATTTTTTTTTCACATGTTTTGTCTTCGAGGGCTGATTTCATTTCCGATGATAAAAAGGCTTCTGTTTCCACCGCCAAACCTATCAGGGGAGAATTTGAAACAGTTTGGCACCATTTTTGAGAGAATTGGAGAATTTCAGATTTTTGCTGAAATTGTGACCCCGGGGCTTAGTAAATTTTTTTTCCACAGGTTTTGTCTTCGAGGGCTGATTTCATTTCCGATGATAAAAAGGCTTCTGTTTCCACCGCCAAATCTTTCAGGGGAGAATTTGCAACAGTTTGGCACCATTTTTGAGAGAATTGGAGAATTTCAGATTTTTTCTGAAATTGTGACCCCCGGGCTTAGAAATTTTTTTTTTCACAGGTTTTGTCTTCGAGGGCTGATTTCATTTCCGATCATAAAAAGGCTTCTGTTTCCACCGCCAAACCTTTCAGGGGAGAATTTCCAACAGTTTGGCACCATTTTTGAGAGAATTGGAGAATTTCAGATTTTTGCTGAAATTGTGACCCCGGGGCTTAGAAAATTTTTTTTCACATGTTTTGTCTTCGAGGGCTGATTTCATTTCCGATGATAAAAAGGCTTCTGTTTCCACCGCCAAACCTATCAGGGGAGAATTTGAAACAGTTTGGCACCATTTTTGAGAGAATTGGAGAATTTCAGATTTTTGCTGAAATTGTGACCCCGGGGCTTAGAAAAATTTTTTTTCACAGGTTTTGTCTTCGAGGGCTGATTTCATTTCCGATCATAAAAAGGCTTCTGTTTCCACTGCCAAACCTTTCAGGGGAGAATTTACAACAGTTTGGCACCATTTTTGGCACCATTGGAGAATTTCAGATTTTTGCTGAAATTGTGACGCCGGGGCTTAGAAAAAATTTTTTTCACATGTTTTGTCTTCGAGGGCTGATTTCATTTCCGATGATAAAAAGGCTTCTGTTTCCACCGCCAAACCTATCAGGGGAGAATTTGCAACAGTTTGGCACCATTTTTGAGAGAATTGGAGAATTTCAGATTTTTGCTGAAATTGTGACCCCGGGGCTTAGAAAAATTTTTTTCCACAGGTTTTGTCTTCGAGGGCTGATTTCATTTCCGATGATAAAAAGGTTTCTGTTTCCACCGCCAAACCTTTCAGGGGAGAATTTGCAACAGTTTGGCACCATTTTTGAGAGAATTGGAGAATTTCAGATTTTTCCTGAAATTGTGACCCCGGGGCTTAGTAAATTTTTTTCCCACAGGTTTTGTCTTCGAGGGCTGATTTCATTTCCTATGATAAAAAGGCTTCTGTTTCCACCGCCAAACCTTTCAGGGGAGAATTTGCAACAGTTTGGCACCATTTTTGAGAGAATTGGAGAATTTCAGATTTTTGCTGAAATTGTGACCCCGGGGCTTAGAAATTTTTTTTTTCACAAGTTTTGTCTTCGAGGGCTGATTTCATTTCCGATGATAAAAAGGCTTCTGTTTCCACCGCCAAATCTTTCAGGGGAAAATTTGCAACAGTTTGGCACCATTTTTGAGAGAATTGGAGAATTTCAGATTTTTGCTGAAATTGTGACCCTGGGGCTTAGAAAATTTTTTTTTTACAAGTTTTGTCTTCGAGGGCTGATTTCATTTCCGATGATAAAAAGGCTTCTGTTTCCACCGCCAAATCTTTCAGGGGAGAATTTGCAACAGTTTGGCACCATTTTTGAGAGAATTGGAGAATTGCAGATTTTTGCTGAAATTGTAACCCCGGGGCTTAGAAATTTTTTTTTCCACAGGTTTTGTCTTTGATGGTAGATATCATTTCCTATGATAAAAAGCCTTCTGTTTTCACCGCCAAACCTTTCAGGCTAGAATTTGCAACAGTTTGGAAACATTTTTGAGAGAATTGGAGAATTTCAGATTTTTGCTGAAATTGGCTGAATTTTTTCCCCCACAGGTTTTGTGTTCGAGGGCTGATTTCATTTCCGATGACAAAAAGGCTTCTGTTTCCACCGCCAAACCTTTCAGGGGAGAATTTCCAACAGTTTGGCACCATTTTTGGCACCATTGGAGAATTTCAGATTTTTGCTGAAATTGTGATCCCGGGGCTTAGAAATTTTTTTTTCACAGGTTTTGTCTTCGAGGGCTGATTTCATTTCCTATGATAAAAAGCCTTCTGTTTCCACCGCCAAACCTTTCAGGGGAGAATTTGCAACAGTTTGGCACCATTTTTGTTTTTTTTTTTTTTTTTAATAGTATTTTTTATTGCGTTTCTTTCCAAATTTTGTACATTGCAAGCAAATGAGGAGTTTACAAGAAACCATTTTTTTTTTTTTTTTTTTTTTTATAACAAACCAATAAAAATCAAAACAAAAATAAATCCCAACTTGGACTTCCCCACCCCTTCCGATTCTGCGTTCTTTATATTAACCTTGTCAGCAATTTATTACCTTATGTCCTACCTTATTGTAACTTTTACATGTTATGTATCTAAATTCAATATATTATATCACAATTTTTATACCTTTAAAATAAACGTAACATGTTCAATTCATATTATCTCCTTTTCTCTTTTATCACTTGATTTACTATTTACTTAATCATGATTGCTAAAGCGTATCCTTTCCAAATCATGCACAATCTTAAGATTCATACAGTTTATAATACTTTTGCAAGTAGTCTTTAAACTTTTTCCAGTCCGCCTCAATTGTTTCTACATCCAAATCTCGGATTCTGCCGGTCAGTTCAGCTATCTCCATGTAGTCCATCAACTGCGTCTGCCATTCCTCCAGCGTGGGTAAATCTTGTGTCTTCCAGTTCTTTGCAATGAGTATTCTTGCTGCTGTACTAGCATACATAAACAAAGCTCTGTCCTTCTTTAACACTTTCTGGTCCACCATGCCCAACAGGAAGGCCTCTGGTTTCAGTTTGGCACCATTTTTGAGAGAATTGGAGAATTTCAGATTTTTGCTGAAATTGTAACCCCGGGGCTTAGAAATTTTTTTCCCCACAGGTTTTGTCTTTGATGGTTGATTTCATTTCCTAGGATAAAAAGCCTTCTGTTTTCACCCCCAAACCTTTCTGGCTAGAATTTGCAACAGTTTGGCAACATTTTTGAGAGAATTGGAGAATTTCAGATTTTTGCTGAAATTGTGACCCCGGGGCTTAGTAAATTTTTTTTCCACAGGTTTTGTCTTCGAGGGCTGATTTCATTTCCGATCATAAAAAGGCTTCTGTTTCCACCGCCAAATCTTTCAGGGGAGAATTTGCAACAGTTTGGCACCATTTTTGAGAGAATTGGAGAATTTCAGATTTTTGCTGAAATTGTGACCCCGGGGCTTAGAAAATTTTTTTTTCACAAGTTTTGTCTTCGAGGGCTGATTTCATTTCCGATGATAAAAAGGCTTCTGTTTCCACCGCCAAATCTTTCAGGGGAAAATTTGCAACAGTTTGGCACCATTTTTGAGAGAATTGGAGAATTTCAGATTTTTGCTGAAATTGTGACCCCGGGGCTTAGAAAATTTTTTTTTCACAGGTTTTGTCTTCGAGAGCTGATTTCATTTCCGATGATAAAAAGGCTTCTGTTTCCACCGCCAAACCTTTCAGGGGAGAATTTGCAACAGTTTGGCACCATTTTTGAGAGAATTGGAGAATTTCAGATTTTTGCTGAAATTGTGACCCCGGGGCTTAGAAAAAAATTTTTTCACAGGTTTTCTCTTTGAGGGCTGATTTCATTTCCGATCATAAAAAGGCTTCTGTTTCCACCGCCAAATCTTTCAGGGGAGAATTTCCAACAGTTTGGCACCAGTTTTGGCACCATTGGAGAATTTCAGATTTTTGCTGAAATTGTGACCACGGGGCTTAGAAATTTTTTTTTTCACAGGTTTTGTCTTCGAGGGCTGATTTCATTTCCAATGATAAAAAGGCTTCTGTTTCCACCGCCAAACCTTTCAGGGGAGAATTTCTAACAGTTTGGCACCATTTTTGGCACGATTGGAGAATTTTAGATTTTTGCTGAAATTGTGACCCCGGGGCTTAGAAAATTTTTTTTTCACATGTTTTGTCTTCGAGGGCTGATTTCATTTCCTATCATAAAAAGGCTTCTGTTTCCACCGCCAAACCTTTCAGGGGAGAATTTGCAAGAGTTTGGCACCATTTTTGAGAGAATTGGAGAATTTCAGATTTTTGCTGAAATTGTGACCCCGGAGCTTAGAAATTTATTTTCCCACAGGTTTTGTCTTTGATGGTTGATTTCATTTCCTAGGGTAAAAAGCCTTCTGTTTTCACCGCCAAACCTTTCAGGCTAGAATTTGCAACAGTTTGGCAACATTTTTGAGAGACTTGGAGAATTTCAGATTTTTGCTGAAATTGTGACCCCGGGGCTTAGAAATTT
>NW_028149217.1:0-12033 GCF_964270895.1 Podarcis filfolensis | reverse complement strand
ATTCTGTTTCCGATGATAAAAACCCATCTGTTTCCACCGAATAACCTTTCAGGGGATCGTTTGCAACAGTTTGGCACCATTTTTGAGTGAATTGCAGAACGTCAGATTTTTGCTGAAATTGTGACCGCGCGGCTTAGGGTTTTTTTCAAAAAAAAGTTGTTCAGACATCGAGGGCTAATTCTGTTTCTGATGCTAAAAACCCATCTGTTTCCACCGAATAACCTTTCAGGGGATCGTTTGCAACAGTTTGGCACCATTTTTGAGTGAATTGCAGAACGTCAGATTTTTGCTGAAATTGTGACCGCGCGGCTTAGGGTTTTTTTCAAAAAAAAGTTGTTCAGACATCAAGGGCTAATTCTGTTTCCGATGATAAAAACCCACCTGTTTCCACCATAAAAGATTTCAGGGGATCGTTTGCAACAGTTTGGCACCATTTTTGAGTGAATTGCAGAACGTCAGATTTTTGCTGAAATTTTGACCGCGCGGCTTAGGGATTTTTTCAAAGAGGTCGAGGGCTAATTCTGTTTCCGATGATAAAAACCCATCTGTTTCCACCGAATAACCTTTCAGGGGATCGTTTGCAACAGTTTGGCACCATTTTTGAGTGAATTGCAGAGCGTCAGATTTTTGCTGAAATTGTGACCGCGCGGCTTAGGGTTTTTTTCAAAAAAAAGTTGTTCAGACATCGAGAGCTAATTCTGTTTCCGATGCTAAAAACCCATCTGTTTCCACCGAATAACCTTTCAGGGGATCGTTTGCAACAGTTTGGCACCATTTCTGAGTGAATTGCAGAACGTCAGGTTTTTGCTGAAATTGTTACCGCGCGGCTTAGGGTTTTTTTCAAAAAAAAGTTGTTCAGACATCGAGGGCTAATTCTGTTTCCGATGCTAAAAACCCATCTGTTTCCACCGAATAACCTTTCAGGGGATCGTTTGCAACAGTTTGGCACCATTTTTGAGTGAATTGCAGAACGTCAGATTTTTGCTGAAATTGTGACCGCGCGGCTTAGGGTTTTTTTCAAAAAAAAGTTGTTCAGACATCGAGGGCTAATTCTGTTTCCGATGATAAAAACCCATCTGTTTCCACCGAATAACCTTTCAGGGGATCGTTTGCAACAGTTTGGCACCATTTCTGAGTGAATTGCAGAGCGTCAGATTTTTGCTGAAATTGTGACCGCGCGGCTTAGGGTTTTTTTCAAAAAAAAGTTGTTCAGACATCGAGAGCTAATTCTGTTTCCGATGCTAAAAACCCATCTGTTTCCACCGAATAACCTTTCAGGGGATCGTTTGCAACAGTTTGGCACCATTTTTGAGTGAATTGCAGAACGTCAGATTTTTGCTGAAATTGTGACCGCGCGGCTTAGGGTTTTTTTCAAAAAAAAGTTGTTCAGACATCGAGGGCTAATTCTGTTTCCGATGATAAAAACCCATCTGTTTCCACCGAATAACCTTTCAGGGGATCGTTTGCAACAGTTTGGCACCATTTTTGAGTGAATTGCAGAACGTCAGATTTTTGCTGAAATTGTGACCGCGCGGCTTAGGGTTTTTTTAAAAAAAAAGTTGTTCAGACATCGAGGGCTAATTCTGTTTCCGATGATAAAAACCCATCTGTTTCCACCGAATAACCTTTCAGGGGATCGTTTGCAACAGTTTGGCACCATTTTTGAGTGAATTGCAGAACGTCAGATTTTTGCTGAAATTGTGACCGCGCGGCTTAGGGTTTTTTTCAAAAAAAAGTTGTTCAGACATCGAGGGCTAATTCTGTTTCCGATGATAAAAACCCATCTGTTTCCACCGAATAACCTTTCAGGGGATCGTTTGCAACAGTTTGGCACCATTTTTGAGTGAATTGCAGAACGTCAGATTTTTGCTGAAATTGTGACCGCGCGGCTTAGGGTTTTTTTCAAAAAAAAGTTGTTCAGACATCGAGGGCTAATTCTGTTTCCGATGATAAAAACCCATCTGTTTCCACCGAATAACCTTTCAGGGGATCGTTTGCAACAGTTTGGCACCATTTTTGAGTGAATTGCAGAACGTCAGATTTTTGCTGAAATTGTGACCGCGCGGCTTAGGGTTTTTTTTAAAAAAAAGTTGTTCAGACATCGAGGGCTAATTCTGTTTCCGATGATAAAAACCCATCTGTTTCCACCGAATAACCTTTCAGGGGATCGTTTGCAACAGTTTGGCACCATTTTTGAGTGAATTGCAGAACGTCAGATTTTTGCTGAAATTGTGACCGCGCGGCTTAGGGTTTTTTTCAATAAAAAGTTGTTCAGACATCGAGGGCTAATTCTGTTTCCGATGATAAAAACCCATCTATTTCCACCGAATAACCTTTCAGGGGATCGTTTGCAACAGTTTGGCACCATTTTTGAGTGAATTGCAGAACGTCAGATTTTTGCTGAAATTGTGACCGCGCGGCTTAGGGATTTTTTCAAAGAGGTCGAGGGCTAATTCTGTTTCCGATGATAAAAATGCATCTGTTTCCACCGTAAAAGTTTTCAGGGGATCTTTTGCAACAATTTGGCAACATTTTTGAGTGAATTGCAGAACGTCAGATTTTTGCTGAAATTGTGACCGCGCGGCTTAGGTTTTTTTCAAAAAAATGTTGTCCAGACATCGAGGGCTAATTCTGTTTCCGATGCTAAAAACCCATCTGTTTCCACCGAATAACCTTTCAGTGGATCGATTGCAACAGTTTGGCACCATTTTTGAGTGAATTGCAGAGCGTCAGATTTTTGCTGAAATTGTGACCGCGCGGCTTAGGGTTTTTTTCAAAAAAAAGTTGTTCAGACATCGAGAGCTAATTCTGTTTCCGATGCTAAAAACCCATCTGTTTCCACCGAATAACCTTTCAGGGGATCGTTTGCAACAGTTTGGCACCATTTTTGAGTGAATTGCAGAACGTCAGATTTTTGCTGAAATTGTGACCGCGCGGCTTAGGGTTTTTTTTTTAAAAAAAGTTGTTCAGACATCGAGGGCTAATTCTGTTTCCGATGATAAAAACCCATCTGTTTCCACCGAATAACATTTCAGGGGATCGTTTGCAACAGTTTGGCACCATTTTTAAGTGAATTGCAGAACGTCAGATTTTTGCTGAAATTGTGAACGCACGGCTTAGGGTTTTTTTCAAAAAAAAGTTGTTCAGACATCGAGGGCTAATTCTGTTTCCGATGATAAAAACCCATCTGTTTCCACCGAATAACCTTTCAGGGGATCGTTTGCAACAGTTTGGCACCATTTTTGAGTGAATTGCAGAACGTCAGATTTTTGCTGAAATTGTGACCGCGCGGCTTAGGGTTTTTTTCAAAAAAAAGTTGTTCAGACATCGAGGGCTAATTCTGTTTCTGATGCTAAAAACCCATCTGTTTCCACCGAATAACCTTTCAGGGGATCGTTTGCAACAGTTTGGCACCATTTTTGAGTGAATTGCAGAACGTCAGATTTTTGCTGAAATTGTGACCGCGCGGCTTAGGGTTTTTTTCAAAAAAAAGTTGTTCAGACATCAAGGGCTAATTCTGTTTCCGATGATAAAAACCCACCTGTTTCCACCGTAAAAGATTTCAGGGGATCGTTTGCAACAGTTTGGCACCATTTTTGAGTGAATTGCAGAACGTCAAATTTTTGCTGAAATTTTGACCGCGCGGCTTAGGGATTTTTTCAAAGAGGTCGAGGGCTAATTCTGTTTCCGATGATAAAAACCCATCTGTTTCCACCGAATAACCTTTCAGGGGATCGTTTGCAACAGTTTGGCACCATTTTTGAGTGAATTGCAGAGCGTCAGATTTTTGCTGAAATTGTGACCGCGCGGCTTAGGGTTTTTTTCAAAAAAAAGTTGTTCAGACATCGAGAGCTAATTCTGTTTCCGATGCTAAAAACCCATCTGTTTCCACCGAATAACCTTTCAGGGGATCGTTTGCAACAGTTTGGCACCATTTTTGAGTGAATTGCAGAACGTCAGGTTTCTGCTGAAATTGTTACCGCGCGGCTTATGGTTTTTTTCAAAAAAAAGTTGTTCAGACATCGAGGGCTAATTCTGTTTCCGATGCTAAAAACCCATCTGTTTCCACCGAATAACCTTTCAGGGGATCGTTTGCAACAGTTTGGCACCATTTTTGAGTGAATTGCAGAACGTCAGATTTTTGCTGAAATTGTGACCGCGCGGCTTAGGGTTTTTTTCAAAAAAAAGTTGTTCAGACATCGAGGGCTAATTCTGTTTCCGATGATAAAAACCCATCTGTTTCCACCGTAAAAGATTTCAGGGGATCGTTTGCAACAGTTTGGCACCATTTTTGAGTGAATTGCAGAACGTCAGATTTTTGCTGAAATTGTGACCGCGCGGCTTAGGGTTTTTTTTAAAAAAAAGTTGTTCAGACATCGAGGGCTAATTCTGTTTCCGATGATAAAAACCCATCTGTTTCCACCGAATAACCTTTCAGGGGATCGTTTGCAACAGTTTGGCACCATTTTTGAGTGAATTGCAGAACGTCAGATTTTTGCTGAAATTGTGACCGCGCGGCTTAGGGTTTTTTTCAATAAAAAGTTGTTCAGACATCGAGGGCTAATTCTGTTTCCGATGATAAAAACCCATCTATTTCCACCGAATAACCTTTCAGGGGATCGTTTGCAACAGTTTGGCACCATTTTTGAGTGAATTGCAGAACGTCAGATTTTTGCTGAAATTTTGACCGCGCGGCTTAGGGATTTTTTCAAAGAGGTCGAGGGCTAATTCTGTTTCCGATGATAAAAATGCATCTGTTTCCACCGTAAAAGTTTTCAGGGGATCTTTTGCAACAATTTGGCAACATTTTTGAGTGAATTGCAGAACGTCAGATTTTTGCTGAAATTGTGACCGCGCGGCTTAGGTTTTTTTCAAAAAAATGTTGTCCAGACATCGAGGGCTAATTCTGTTTCCGATGCTAAAAACCCATCTGTTTCCACCGAATAACCTTTCAGTGGATCGATTGCAACAGTTTGGCACCATTTTTGAGTGAATTGCAGAACGTCAGATTTTTGCTGAAATTGTGACCGCGCGGCTTAGGGTTTTTTTAAAAAAAAAGTTGTTCAGACATCGAGAGCTAATTCTGTTTCCGATGCTAAAAACCCATCTGTTTCCACCGAATAACCTTTCAGGGGATCGTTTGCAACAGTTTGGCACAATTTTCGAGTGAATTGCAGAACGTCAGATTTTTGCTGAAATTGTGACCGCGCGGCTTAGGGATTTTTTCAAAGAGGTCGAGGGCTAATTCTGTTTCCGATGATAAAAATGCATCTGTTTCCACCGTAAAAGATTTCAGGGGATCTTTTGCAACAATTTGGCAACATTTTTGAGTGAATTGCAGAACGTCAGATTTTTGCTGAAATTGTGACCGCGCGGCTTAGGGTTTTTTTCAAAAAAATGTTGTCCAGACATCGAGGGCTAATTCTGTTTCCGATGCTAAAAACCCATCTGTTTCCACCGAATAACCTTTCAGGGGATCGATTGCAACAGTTTGGCACCATTTTTGAGTGAATTGCAGAACGTCAGATTTTTGCTGAAATTGTGACCGCGCGGCTTAGGGTTTTTTTAAAAAAAAAGTTTTTCAGACATCGAGAGCTAATTCTGTTTCCGATGCTAAAAACCCATCTGTTTCCACCGAATAACCTTTCAGGGGATCGTTTGCAACAGTTTGGCACAATTTTCGAGTGAATTGCAGAACGTCAGATTTTTGCTGAAATTGTGACCGCGCGGCTTAGGGATTTTTTCAAAGAGGTCGAGGGCTAATTCTGTTTCCGATGATAAAAACCCATCTGTTTCCACCGTAAAAGCTTTCAGGGGATCGTTTGCAACAGTTTGGCACCATTTTTGAGTGGATTGCAGAACGTCAGATTTTTGCTGAAATTGTGACCGCGCGGCTTAGGGTTTTTTTCAATAAAAAGTTGTTCAGACATCGAGGGCTAATTCTGTTTCCGATGATAAAAACCCATCTGTTTCCACCGAATAACCTTTCAGGGGATCGTTTGCAACAGTTTGACACCATTTTTGAGTGAATTGCAGAACGTCAGATTTTTGCTGAAATTGTGACCGCGCGGCTTAGGGTTTTTTTTTAAAAAAAAGTTGTTCAGACATCGAGAGCTAATTCTGTTTCCGATGCCAAAAACCCATCTGTTTCCACCGAATAACCTTTCAGGGGATCGTTTGCAACAGTTTGGCACCATTTTTGAGTGAATTGCAGAACGTCAGATATTTGCTGAAATTGTGACCGCGCGGCTTAGGGTTTTTTTCAAAAAAAAGTTGTTCAGACATCGAGGGCTAATTCTGTTTCCGATGATAAAAACCCATCTGTTTCCACCGAATAACCTTTCAGGGGATCGTTTGCAACAGTTTGGAACCATTTTTGAGTGAATTGCAGAACGTCAGATTTTTGCTGAAATTGTGACCGCGCGGCTTAGGGTTTTTTTTCAAAAAAAAGTTGTTCAGACATCAAGGGCTAATTCTGTTTCCGATGATAAAAACCCACCTGTTTCCACCGAATAACCTTTCAGGGGATCGTTTGCAACAGTTTGGCACCATTTTTGAGTGAATTGCAGAACGTCAGATTTTTGCTGAAATTGTGACCGCGCGGCTTAGGGTTTTTTTCAAAAAAAAGTTGTTCAGACATCAAGGGCTAATTCTGTTTCCGATGATAAAAACCCACCTGTTTCCACCGTAAAAGATTTCAGGGGATCGTTTGCAACAGTTTGGCACCATTTTTGAGTGAATTGCAGAACGTCAGATTTTTGCTGAAATTTTGACCGCGCGGCTTAGGGATTTTTTCAAAGAGGTCGAGGGCTAATTCTGTTTCCGATGATAAAAACCCATCTGTTTCCACCGAATAACCTTTCAGGGGATCGTTTGCAACAGTTTGGCACCATTTTTGAGTGAATTGCAGAGCGTCAGATTTTTGCTGAAATTGTGACCGCGCGGCTTAGGGTTTTTTTCAAAAAAAAGTTGTTCAGACATCGAGAGCTAATTCTGTTTCCGATGCTAAAAACCCATCTGTTTCCACCGAATAACCTTTCAGGGGATCGTTTGCAACAGTTTGGCACCATTTTTGAGTGAATTGCAGAACGTCAGATTTTTGCTGAAATTGTGACCGCGCGGCTTAGGGTTTTTTTAAAAAAAAAGTTGTTCAGACATCGAGGGCTAATTCTGTTTCCGATGATAAAAACCCATCTGTTTCCACCGTAAAAGATTTCAGGGGATCGTTTGCAACAGTTTGGCACCATTTTTGAGTGAATTGCAGAACCTCAGATTTTTGCTGAAATTGTGACCGCGCGGCTTAGGGTTTTTTTCAAAAAAAAGTTGTTCAGACATCGAGGGCTAATTCTGTTTCCGATGATAAAAACCCATCTGTTTCCACCGTAAAAGATTTCAGGGGATCGTTTGCAACAGTTTGGCACCATTTTTGAGTGAATTGCAGAACGTCAGATTTTTGCTGAAATTGTGACCGCGCGGCTTAGGGTTTTTTTTAAAAAAAAGTTGTTCAGACATCTAGGGCTAATTCTGTTTCCGATGATAAAAACCCATCTGTTTCCACCGAATAACCTTTCAGGGGATCGTTTGCAACAGTTTGGCACCATTTTTGAGTGAATTGCAGAACGTCAGATTTTTGCTGAAATTTTGACCGCGCGGCTTAGGGATTTTTTCAAAGAGGTCGAGGGCTAATTCTGTTTCCGATGATAAAAATGCATCTGTTTCCACCGTAAAAGTTTTCAGGGGATCTTTTGCAACAATTTGGCAACATTTTTGAGTGAATTGCAGAACGTCAGATTTTTGCTGAAATTGTGACCGCGCGGCTTAGGGTTTTTTTCAAAAAAATGTTGTCCAGACATCGAGGGCTAATTCTGTTTCCGATGCTAAAAACCCATCTGTTTCCACCGAATAACCTTTCAGGGGATCGATTGCAACAGTTTGGCACCATTTTTGAGTGAATTGCAGAACGTCAGATTTTTGCTGAAATTGTGACCGCGCGGCTTACGGTTTTTTTCAAAAAAAAGTTGTTCAGACATCGAGAGCTAATTCTGTTTCCGATGCTAAAAACCCATCTGTTTCCACCGAATAACCTTTCAGGGGATCGTTTGCAACAGTTTGGCACAATTTTCGAGTGAATTGCAGAACGTCAGATTTTTGCTGAAATTGTGACCGCGCGACTTAGGGATTTTTTCAAAGAGGTCGAGGGCTAATTCTGTTTCCGATGATAAAAACCCATCTGTTTCCACCGTAAAAGCTTTCAGGGGATCGTTTGCAACAGTTTGGCACCATTTTTGAGTGAATTGCAGAACGTCAGATTTTTGCTGAAATTGTGACCGTGCGGCTTAGGGTTTTTTTCAATAAAAAGTTGTTCAGACATCGAGGGCTAATTCTGTTTCCGATGATAAAAACACATCTGTTTCCACCGAATAACCTTTTAGGGGATCGTTTGCAACAGTTTGACACCATTTTTGAGTGAATTGCAGAACGTCAGATTTTTGCTGAAATTGTGACCGCGCGGCTTAGCGTTGTTTTTTTTTAAAAAAGTTGTTTAGACATCGAGAGCTAATTCTGTTTCCGATGCCAAAAACCCATCTGTTTCCACCGAATAACCTTTCAGGGGATTGTTTGCAACAGTTTGGCACCATTTTTGAGTGAATTGCAGAACGTCAGATATTTGCTGAAATTGTGACCGCGCGGCTTAGGGTTTTTTTCAAAAAAAAGTTGTTCAGACATCGAGGGCTAATTCTGTTTCCGATGATAAAAACCCACCTGTTTCCACCGTAAAAGATTTCAGGGGATCGTTTGCAACAGTTTGGCACCATTTTTGAGTGAATTGCAGAACGTCAGATTTTTGCTGAAATTGTGACCGCGCGGCTTAGGGTTTTTTTTAAAAAAAAGTTGTTCAGACATCGAGGGCTAATTCTGTTTCCGATGATAAAAACCCATCTGTTTCCACCGAATAACCTTTCAGGGGATCGTTTGCAACAGTTTGGCACCATTTTTGAGTGAATTGCAGAACGTCAGATTTTTGCTGAAATTGTGACCGCGCGGCTTAGGGTTTTTTTCAATAAAAAGTTGTTCAGACATCGAGGGCTAATTCTGTTTCCGATGATAAAAACCCATCTATTTCCACCGAATAACCTTTCAGGGGATCGTTTGCAACAGTTTGGCACCATTTTTGAGTGAATTGCAGAACGTCAGATTTTTGCTGAAATTTTGACCGCGCGGCTTAGGGATTTTTTCAAAGAGGTCGAGGGCTAATTCTGTTTCCGATGATAAAAATGCATCTGTTTCCACCGTAAAAGTTTTCAGGGGATCTTTTGCAACAATTTGGCAACATTTTTGAGTGAATTGCAGAACGTCAGATTTTTGCTGAAATTGTGACCGCGCGGCTTAGGTTTTTTTCAAAAAAATGTTGTCCAGACATCGAGGGCTAATTCTGTTTCCGATGCTAAAAACCCATCTGTTTCCACCGAATAACCTTTCAGTGGATCGATTGCAACAGTTTGGCACCATTTTTGAGTGAATTGCAGAACGTCAGATTTTTGCTGAAATTGTGACCGCGCGGCTTAGGGTTTTTTTAAAAAAAAAGTTGTTCAGACATCGAGAGCTAATTCTGTTTCCGATGCTAAAAACCCATCTGTTTCCACCGAATAACCTTTCAGGGGATCGTTTGCAACAGTTTGGCACAATTTTCGAGTGAATTGCAGAACGTCAGATTTTTGCTGAAATTGTGACCGCGCGGCTTAGGGATTTTTTCAAAGAGGTCGAGGGCTAATTCTGTTTCCGATGATAAAAATGCATCTGTTTCCACCGTAAAAGATTTCAGGGGATCTTTTGCAACAATTTGGCAACATTTTTGAGTGAATTGCAGAACGTCAGATTTTTGCTGAAATTGTGACCGCGCGGCTTAGGGTTTTTTTCAAAAAAATGTTGTCCAGACATCGAGGGCTAATTCTGTTTCCGATGCTAAAAACCCATCTGTTTCCACCGAATAACCTTTCAGGGGATCGATTGCAACAGTTTGGCACCATTTTTGAGTGAATTGCAGAACGTCAGATTTTTGCTGAAATTGTGACCGCGCGGCTTAGGGTTTTTTTAAAAAAAAAGTTTTTCAGACATCGAGAGCTAATTCTGTTTCCGATGCTAAAAACCCATCTGTTTCCACCGAATAACCTTTCAGGGGATCGTTTGCAACAGTTTGGCACAATTTTCGAGTGAATTGCAGAACGTCAGATTTTTGCTGAAATTGTGACCGCGCGGCTTAGGGATTTTTTCAAAGAGGTCGAGGGCTAATTCTGTTTCCGATGATAAAAACCCATCTGTTTCCACCGTAAAAGCTTTCAGGGGATCGTTTGCAACAGTTTGGCACCATTTTTGAGTGGATTGCAGAACGTCAGATTTTTGCTGAAATTGTGACCGCGCGGCTTAGGGTTTTTTTCAATAAAAAGTTGTTCAGACATCGAGGGCTAATTCTGTTTCCGATGATAAAAACCCATCTGTTTCCACCGAATAACCTTTCAGGGGATCGTTTGCAACAGTTTGACACCATTTTTGAGTGAATTGCAGAACGTCAGATTTTTGCTGAAATTGTGACCGCGCGACTTAGGGATTTTTTCAAAGAGGTCGAGGGCTAATTCTGTTTCCGATGATAAAAACCCATCTGTTTCCACCGTAAAAGCTTTCAGGGGATCGTTTGCAACAGTTTGGCACCATTTTTGAGTGAATTGCAGAACGTCAGATTTTTGCTGAAATTGTGACCGTGCGGCTTAGGGTTTTTTTCAATAAAAAGTTGTTCAGACATCGAGGGCTAATTCTGTTTCCGATGATAAAAACACATCTGTTTCCACCGAATAACCTTTTAGGGGATCGTTTGCAACAGTTTGACACCATTTTTGAGTGAATTGCAGAACGTCAGATTTTTGCTGAAATTGTGACCGCGCGGCTTAGCGTTGTTTTTTTTTAAAAAAGTTGTTTAGACATCGAGAGCTAATTCTGTTTCCGATGCCAAAAACCCATCTGTTTCCACCGAATAACCTTTCAGGGGATTGTTTGCAACAGTTTGGCACCATTTTTGAGTGAATTGCAGAACGTCAGATATTTGCTGAAATTGTGACCGCGCGGCTTAGGGTTTTTTTCAAAAAAAAGTTGTTCAGACATCGAGGGCTAATTCTGTTTCCGATGATAAAAACCCACCTGTTTCCACCGTAAAAGATTTCAGGGGATCGTTTGCAACAGTTTGGCACCATTTTTGAGTGAATTGCAGAACGTCAGATTTTTGCTGAAATTGTGACCGCGCGGCTTAGGGTTTTTTTTAAAAAAAAGTTGTTCAGACATCGAGGGCTAATTCTGTTTCCGATGATAAAAACCCATCTGTTTCCACCGAATAACCTTTCAGGGGATCGTTTGCAACAGTTTGGCACCATTTTTGAGTGAATTGCAGAACGTCAGATTTTTGCTGAAATTGTGACCGCGCGGCTTAGGGTTTTTTTCAATAAAAAGTTGTTCAGACATCGAGGGCTAATTCTGTTTCCGATGATAAAAACCCATCTATTTCCACCGAATAACCTTTCAGGGGATCGTTTGCAACAGTTTGGCACCATTTTTGAGTGAATTGCAGAACGTCAGATTTTTGCTGAAATTTTGACCGCGCGGCTTAGGGATTTTTTCAAAGAGGTCGAGGGCTAATTCTGTTTCCGATGATAAAAATGCATCTGTTTCCACCGTAAAAGTTTTCAGGGGATCTTTTGCAACAATTTGGCAACATTTTTGAGTGAATTGCAGAACGTCAGATTTTTGCTGAAATTGTGACCGCGCGGCTTAGGTTTTTTTCAAAAAAATGTTGTCCAGACATCGAGGGCTAATTCTGTTTCCGATGCTAAAAACCCATCTGTTTCCACCGAATAACCTTTCAGTGGATCGATTGCAACAGTTTGGCACCATTTTTGAGTGAATTGCAGAACGTCAGATTTTTGCTGAAATTGTGACCGCGCGGCTTAGGGTTTTTTTAAAAAAAAAGTTGTTCAGACATCGAGAGCT
>NW_028149218.1:0-12270 GCF_964270895.1 Podarcis filfolensis | reverse complement strand
TTGTAGTCGAGGGCTGATTTCTTGTACTGTGATAAAAAGCCTTCTGTTTCGACCTTCAAACCTCTCAGGGGATCATTTGCACCCGTTTGGCACCATTTTTGAGTGAATTGCCGAAAGTCAGATTTTTGATGAAATTGTGACCCCGGGGCTTAGGGATTTTTTCAAAAATGAAAATTTTGCCGGTTAAGTTGTCGAGGGCTGATTTCTTGTACTGTGATAAAAAGCCTTCTGTTTCGACCGCCAAACCTTTCAGGGGAGCATTTGCAACCGTTTGGCACCATTTTTGAGTGAATTGCCGAAAGTCCGATTTTTGATGAAATTGTGACCCCGGGGCTTAGGGATTTTTTCAAAAAAATATTTTTCTGCCGGTTATGTTGTCGAGGGCTTATTTCTTGTCCTGTGATTAAAAGCCTTCTGTTTCGACCGTCAAACCCCTCAGGGGATCATTTGCACCCGTTTGGCACCATTTTTGAGTGAATTGCCGAAAGTCAGATTTTTGATGAAATTGTGACCCCGGGGCTTACGGATTTTTTCAAAAATGAAAATTTTGCCGGTTAAGTTGTCGAGGGCTGATTTCTTGTACTGTGATAAAAAGCCTTCTGTTTCGACCTTCAAACCTCTCAGGGGATCATTTGCACCCATTTGGCACCATTTTTGAGTGAATTACCGAAAGTCAGATTTTTGATGAAATTGTGACCCCGGGGCTTACGGATTTTTTCAAAAATGAAAATTTTGCCGGTTAAGTTGTCGAGGGCTGATTTCTTGTACTGTGATAAAAAGCCTTCTGTTTCGATCTTCAAACCTCTCAGGGGATCATTTGCACCCGTTTGGCACCATTTTTGAGTGAATTGCCGAAAGTCAGATTTTTGATGAAATTGTGACCCCGGGGCTTACGGATTTTTTCAAAAATGAAAATTTTGCGGGTTAAGTTGTCGAGGGCTGATTTCTTGTACTGTGATAAAAAGCCTTCTGTTTCGACCTTCAAACCTCTCAGGGGATCATTTGCACCCGTTTGGCACCATTTTTGAGTGAATTGCCGAAAGTCAGATTTTTGATGAAATTGTGACCCCAGCGCTTAGGGATTATTTCAAAAATGAAAATTTTGCCGGTTAAGTTGTCGAGGGCTGATTTCTTGTCCTGTGATAAAAAGCCTTCTGTTTCGACCGCCAAACCTTTCAGGGGAGCATTTGCAACCATTTGGCACAATTTTTGAGTGAATTGCCGAAAGTCAGATTTTTGATGAAATTGTGACCCCGGGGCTTAGGGATTTTTTCAAAAAAATATTTTTCTGCCGGTTATGTTGTCGAGGGCTGATTTCTTGTACTGTGATAAAAAGCCTTCTGTTTCGACCGCCAAACCTTTCAGGGGAGCATTTGCAACCGTTTGGCACCATTTTTGAGTGAATTGCCGAAAGTCAGATTTTTGATGAAATTGTGACCCCGGGGCTTAGGGATTTTTTCAAAAAAATATTTTTCTGCCGGTTATGTTGTCGAGGGCTGATTTCTTGTACTGTGATAAAAAGCCTTCTGTTTCGACCGTCAAACCTCTCAGGGGATCATTTGCACCCGTTTGGCACCATTTTTGAGTGAATTGCCGAAAGTCAGATTTTTGATGAAATTGTGACCCCGGGACTTACGGATTTTTTCAAAAATGAAAATTTTGCCGGTTATGTTGTCGAGGGCTGATTTCTTGTACTGTGATAAAAAGCCTTCTATTTCGACCTTCAAACCTCTCAGGGGATCATTTGCACCCGTTTGGCACCATTTTTGAGTGAATTGCCAAAAGTCAGATTTTTGATGTAATTGTGACCCCGGGGCTTATGGATTTTTTCAAAAATGAAAATTTTGCCGGTTAAGTTGTCGAGGGCTGATTTCTTGTACGGTGATAAAAAGCCTTCTGTTTCGACCTTCAAACCTCTCAGGGGATCATTTGCACCCGTTTGGCAGCATTTTTGAGTGAATTGCCGAAAGTCAGATTTTTGATGAAATTGTGACCCCGGTGCTTACGCATTATTTCAAAAAAAAAAATTTCTGCCGGTTAAGTTGTCGAGGTCTGATTTCTTGTCCTGTGATAAAAAGCCTTCTGTTTCGACCGCCAAACCTTTCAGGGGATCATTTGCAACCGTTTGGCACCATTTTTGAGTGAATTGCCGAAAGTCAGATTTTTGATGAAATTGTGACCCCGGGGCTTAGGGATATTTTCAAAAAAATATGTTTCTGCCGGTTATGTTGTCGAGGGCTGATTTCTTGTCCTGTGATAAAAAGCCTTCTGTTTCGACCGCCAAACCTTTCAGGGAGCATTTGCAACCGTTTGGCACCATTTTTGAGTGAATTGCCGAAAGTCAGATTTTTGATGAAATTGTGACCCCGGGGATTACGGATTTTTTCAAAAATGAAAATTTTGCCGGTTAAGTAGTCGAGGGCTGATTTCTTGTACTGTGATAAAAAGCCTTCTGTTTCGACCTTCAAACCTTTCAGGGGAGCATTTGCAACCGTTTGGCACCATTTTTGAGTGAATTGCCGAAAGTCAGATTTTTGATGAAATTGTGACCCCGGGGCTTAGGGATTTTTTCAAAAAAATATTTTTCTGCCGGTTATGTTGTCGAGGGCTTATTTCTTGTCCTGTGATTAAAAGCCTTCTGTTTCGACAGTCAAACCCCTCAGGGGATCATTTGCACCCGTTTGGCACCATTTTTGAGTGAATTGCCGAAAGTCAGATTTTTGATGAAATTGTGACCCCGGGGCTTACGGATTTTTTCAAAAATGAAAATTTTGCCGGTTAAGTTGTCGAGGGCTGATTTCTTGTACTGTGATAAAAAGCCTTCTGTTTCGATCTTCAAACCTCTCAGGGGATCATTTGCACCCGTTTGGCACCATTTTTGAGTGAATTGCCGAAAGTCAGATTTTTGATGAAATTGTGACCCCGGGGCTTACGGATTTTTTCAAAAATGAAAATTTTGCCGGTTAAGTTGTCGAGGGCTGATTTCTTGTACTGTGATAAAAAGCCTTCTGTTTCGACCTTCAAACCTCTCAGGGGATCATTTGCACCCGTTTGGCACCATTTTTGAGTGAATTGCCGAAAGTCAGATTTTTGATGAAATTGTGACCCCAGCGCTTAGGGATTATTTCAAAAATGAAAATTTTGCCGGTTAAGTTGTCGAGGGCTGATTTCTTGTCCTGTGATAAAAAGCCTTCTGTTTCGACCGCCCAACCTTTCAGGGGATCATTTGCAACCATTTGGCACCATTTTTGAGTGAATTGCCGAAAGTCATATTTTTGATGAAATTGTGACCCCGGGGCTTAGGGATTATTTCAAAAAAAAATTTTCTGCCGGTTAAGTTGTCGAGGGCTGATTTCTTGTCGTGTGATAAAAAGCCTTCTGTTTCGACCGCCAAAGCTTTCAGGGGAGCATTTGCAACCGTTTGGCACCATTTTTGAGTGAATTGCCGAAAGTCAGATTTTTGATGAAATTAGGGGCTTAGGGATTTTTTTAAAAAAATATTTTTCTGCCGGTTAAGTTGTCGATGGCTGATTTCTTGTCCTGTTATAAAAAGCCTTCTGTTTCGACCGCCAAACCTTTCAGGGGAGCATTTGCAACCGTTTGGCACCATTTTTGAGTGAATTGCCGAAAGTCAGATTTTTGATGAAATTGTGACCCCGGGGTTTAGGGATTTTTTCAAAAAAATATTTTTCTGCCGGTTATGTTGTCGAGGGCTGATTTCTTGTCCTGTGATTAAAAGCCTTCTGTTTCGACCGTCAAACCCCTCAGGGGATCATTTGCACCCGTTTGGCACCATTTTTGAGTGAATTGCCGAAAGTCAGATTTTTGATGAAATTGTGACCCCGGGGCTTACGGATGTTTTCAAAAAATTCTTTTCTGCCAGTTAAAGTGTCGAGGGCTGATTTCTTTTCCTGTGATAAAAAAGCTTTCTGTTTTGACCGCCAAACCTTTCAGGGGAGCATTTGCAACCGTTTGGCACCATTTTTGAGTGAATTGCCGAAAGTCAGATTTTTGATGAAATTGTGACCCCGGGGCTTACGGATTTTTTCAAAAAAAAAATTTCTGCCGGTTTAGTTGTCGAGGGCTGATTTCTTTTCCTGTGATAAAAAAGGTTTCTCTTTCGACCACCAAACGTTTCAGGGGAGCATTTGCAACCGTTTGGCACCATTTTTGAGTGAATTGCCGAAAGTCAGATTTTTGATGAAATTGCGACCCCGGGGCTTACGGATTTTTTCAAAAATGAAAATTTTGCCGGTTAAGTTGTCGAGGGCTGATTTCTTGTACTGTGATAAAAAGCCTTCTGTTTCGACCTTCAAAGCTCTCAGGGGATCATTTGCACCCGTTTGGCACCATTTTTGAGTGAATTGCCGAAAGTCAGATTTTTGATGAAATTGTGACCCCGGGGCTTACGGATTTTTTCAAAAATGAAAATTTTGCCGGTTAAGTTGTCGAGGGCTGATTTCTTGTACTGTGATAAAAAGCGTTCTGTTTTGACCTTCAAACCTCTCAGGGGATCATTGCCGAAAGTCAGATTTTTGATGAAATTGTGACCCCGGGGCTTAAGGATTTTTTCAAAAAAATATTTTTCTGCCGGTTAAGTTGTCGAGGGCTGATTTCTTGTACTGTGATAAAAAGCCTTCTGTTTCGACCGTCAAACCTCTCAGGGGATCATTTACACCCGTTTGGCACCATTTTTGAGTGAATTGCCGAAAGTCAGATTTTTGATGAAATTGTGACCCCAGCGCTTAGGGATTATTTCAAAAATGAAAATTTTGCCGGTTAAGTTGTCGAGGGCTGATTTCTTGTCCTGTGATAAAAAGCCTTCTGTTTCGACCGCCAAACCTTTCAGGGGAGCATTTGCAACCGTTTGGCACCATTTTTGAGTGAATTGCCGAAAGTCAGATTTTTGATGAAATTGTGACCCCGGGGCTTAGGGATTTTTTTCAAAAAAATATTTTTCTGCCGGTTATGTTGTCGAGGGCTGATTTCTTGTACTGTGATAAAAAGCCTTCTGTTTCGACCGTCAAACCTCTCAGGGGATCATTTGCACCCGTTTGGCACCATTTTTGAGTGAATAGCCGAAAGTCAGATTTTTGATGAAATTGTGACCCCGGGGCTTACGGATTTTTTCAAAAATGAAAATTTTGCCGGTTAAGTTGTCGAGGGCTGATTTCTTGTACTGTGATAAAAAGCCTTCTGTTTCGACCTTCAAACCTCTCAGGGGATCATTTGCACCCGTTTGGCACCATTTTTGAGTGAATTGCCGAAAGTCAGATTTTTGATGAAATTGTGACCCCGGGGCTTATGGATTTTTTCAAAAATGAAAATTTTGCCGGTTAAGTTGTCGAGGGCTGATTTCTTGTACGGTGATAAAAAGCCTTCTGTTTCGACCTTCAAACCTCTCAGGGGATCATTTGCACCCGTTTGGCAGCATTTTTGAGTGAATTGCCGAAAGTCAGATTTTTGATGAAATTGTGACCCCGGTGCTTACGCATTATTTCAAAAAAAAAAAATTTCTGCCGGTTAAGTTGTCGAGGTCTGATTTCTTGTCCTATGATAAAAAGCCTTCTGTTTCGACCGCCAAACCTTTCAGGGGATCATTTGCAACCGTTTGGCACCATTTTTGAGTGAATTGCCGAAAGTCAGATTTTTGATGAAATTGTGACCCCGGGGCTTAGGGATATTTTCAAAAAAATATTTTTCTGCCGGTTATGTTGTCGAGGGCTGATTTCTTGTCCTGTGATAAAAAGCCTTCTGTTTCGACCGCCAAACCTTTCGGGGAGCATTTGCAACCGTTTGGCACCATTTTTGAGTGAATTGCCGAAAGTCAGATTTTTGACGAAATTGTGACCCCGGGGTTTACGGATTTTTTCAAAAATGAAAATTTTGCCGGTTTTGTAGTCGAGGGCTGATTTCTTGTATTGTGATAAAAAGCCTTCTGTTTCGACCTTCAAACCTCTCAGGGGATCATTTGCACCCGTATGGCACCATTTTTGAGTGAATTGCCGAAAGTCAGATTTTTGATGAAATTGTGACCCCGAGGCTTAGGGATTTTTTCAAAAAAATATTTTTCTGCCGGTTATGTTGTCGAGGGCTGATTTCTTGTACTGTGATAAAAAGCCTTCTGTTTCGACCGTCAAACCTCTCAGGGGATCATTTGCACCCGTTTGGCACGATTTTTGAATGAATTGCCGAAAGTCAGATTTTTGATGAAATTGTGACCCCGGGGCTTACGGATTTTTTCAAAAATGAAAATTTTGCCGGTTAAGTTGTCGAGGGCTGATTTCTTGTACTGTGATAAAAAGCGTTCTGTTTTGACCTTCAAACCTCTCAGGGGATCATTTGCACCCGTTTGGCACCATTTTTGAGTGAATTGCCGAAAGTCAGATTTTTGATGAAATTGTGACCCCGGGGCTTATGGATTTTTTCAAAAATGAAAATTTTGCCGGTTAAGTTGTCGAGGGCTGATTTCTTGTACGGTGATAAAAAGCCTTCTGTTTCGACCTTCAAACCTCTCAGGGGATCATTTGCACCCGTTTGGCAGCATTTTTGAGTGAATTGCCGAAAGTCAGATTTTTGATGAAATTGTGACCCCGGGGCTTACGGATTATTTCAAAAAAAAAATTTCTGCCGGTTAAGTTGTCGAGGGCTGATTTCTTGTCCTGTGATAAAAAGCCTTCTGTTTCGACCGTCAAACCTCTCAGGGGATAATTTGCAACCGTTTGGCACCATTTTTGAGTGATGTGCCGAAAGTCAGATTTTTGATGAAATTGTGACCCCGGGGCTTAGGGATTTTTTCAAAAAAATATTTTTCTGCCGGTTATGTTGTCGAGGGCTTATTTCTTGTCCTGTGATTAAAAGCCTTCTGTTTCGACCTTCAAACCTCTCAGGGGATCATTTGCACCCGTATGGCACCATTTTGGAGTGAATTGCCGAAAGTCAGATTTTTGATGAAATTGTGACCCCGGGGCTTACGGATTTTTTCAAAAATGAAAATTTTGCCGGTTAAGTTGTCGAGGGCTGATTTCTTGTACTGTGATAAAAAGCCTTCTGTTTCGACCGCCAAACCTTTCAGGGGAGCATTTGCAACCGTTTGGCACCATTTTTGAGTGAATTGCCGAAAGTCAGATTTTTGATGAAATTGTGACCCCGGGGCTTACGGATTTTTTCAAAAATGAAAATTTTGCCGGTTAAGTTGTCGAGGGCTGATTTCTTGTACTGTGATAAAAAGCCTTCTGTTTCGACCTTCAAACCTCTCAGGGGATCATTTGCACCCATTTGGCACCATTTTTGAGTGAATTACCGAAAGTCAGATTTTTGATGAAATTGTGACCCCGGGGCTTACGGATTTTTTCAAAAATGAAAATTTTGCCGGTTAAGTTGTCGAGGGCTGATTTCTTGTACTGTGATAAAAAGCCTTCTGTTTCGATCTTCAAACCTCTCAGGGGATCATTTGCACCCGTTTGGCACCATTTTTGAGTGAATTGCCGAAAGTCAGATTTTTGATGAAATTGTGACCCCGGGGCTTACGGATTTTTTCAAAAATGAAAATTTTCCCGGTTAAGTTGTCGAGGGCTGATTTCTTGTACTGTGATAAAAAGCCTTCTGTTTCGACCTTCAAACCTCTCAGGGGATCATTTGCACCCGTTTGGCACCATTTTTGAGTGAATTGCCGAAAGTCAGATTTTTGATGAAATTGTGACCCCAGCGCTTAGGGATTATTTCAAAAATGAAAATTTTGCCGGTTAAGTTGTCGAGGGCTGATTTCTTGTCCTGTGATAAAAAGCCTTCTGTTTCGACCGCCAAAACTTTCAGGGGAGCATTTGCAACCATTTGGCACCATTTTTGAGTGAATTGCCGAAAGTCAGATTTTTGATGAAATTGTGACCCCGGGGCTTAGGGATTTTTTCAAAAAAATATTTTTCTGCCGGTTATGTTGTCGAGGGCTGATTTCTTGTACTGTGATAAAAAGCCTTCTGTTTCGACCTTCAAACCTCTCAGGGGATCATTTGCACCCGTATGGCACCATTTTGGAGTGAATTGCCGAAAGTCAGATTTTTGATGAAATTGTGACCCCGGGGCTTACGGATTTTTTCAAAAATGAAAATTTTGCCGGTTAAGTTGTCGAGGGCTGATTTCTTGTACTGTGATAAAAAGCCTTCTGTTTCGACCGCCAAACCTTTCAGGGGAGCATTTGCAACCGTTTGGCACCATTTTTGAGTGAATTGCCGAAAGTCAGATTTTTGATGAAATTGTGACCCCGGGGCTTAGGGATTTTTTCAAAAAAATATTTTTCTGCCGGTTATGTTGTCGAGGGCTTATTTCTTGTCCTGTGATTAAAAGCCTTCTGTTTCGACCGTCAAACCCCTCAGGGGATCATTTGCACCCGTTTGGCACCATTTTTGAGTGAATTGCCGAAAGTCAGATTTTTGATGAAATTGTGACCCCGGGGCTTACGGATTTTTTCAAAAATGAAAATTTTGCCGGTTAAGTTGTCGAGGGCTGATTTCTTGTACTGTGATAAAAAGCCTTCTGTTTCGATCTTCAAACCTCTCAGGGGATCATTTGCACCCGTTTGGCACCATTTTTGAGTGAATTGCCGAAAGTCAGATTTTTGATGAAATTGTGACCCCGGGGCTTACGGATTTTTTCAAAAATGAAAATTTTGCCGGTTAAGTTGTCGAGGGCTGATTTCTTGTACTGTGATAAAAAGCCTTCTGTTTCGACCTTCAAACCTCTCAGGGGATCATTTGCACCCGTTTGGCACCATTTTTGAGTGAATTGCCGAAAGTCAGATTTTTGATGAAATTGTGACCCCAGCGCTTAGGGATTATTTCAAAAATGAAAATTTTGCCGGTTAAGTTGTCGAGGGCTGATTTCTTGTCCTGTGATAAAAAGCCTTCTGTTTCGACCGCCCAACCTTTCAGGGGATCATTTGCAACCATTTGGCACCATTTTTGAGTGAATTGCCGAAAGTCATATTTTTGATGAAATTGTGACCCCGGGGCTTAGGGATTATTTCAAAAAAAAATTTTCTGCCGGTTAAGTTGTCGAGGGCTGATTTCTTGTCGTGTGATAAAAAGCCTTCTGTTTCGACCGCCAAAGCTTTCAGGGGAGCATTTGCAACCGTTTGGCACCATTTTTGAGTGAATTGCCGAAAGTCAGATTTTTGATGAAATTAGGGGCTTAGGGATTTTTTTAAAAAAATATTTTTCTGCCGGTTAAGTTGTCGATGGCTGATTTCTTGTCCTGTTATAAAAAGCCTTCTGTTTCGACCGCCAAACCTTTCAGGGGAGCATTTGCAACCGTTTGGCACCATTTTTGAGTGAATTGCCGAAAGTCAGATTTTTGATGAAATTGTGACCCCGGGGTTTAGGGATTTTTTCAAAAAAATATTTTTCTGCCGGTTATGTTGTCGAGGGCTGATTTCTTGTCCTGTGATTAAAAGCCTTCTGTTTCGACCGTCAAACCCCTCAGGGGATCATTTGCACCCGTTTGGCACCATTTTTGAGTGAATTGCCGAAAGTCAGATTTTTGATGAAATTGTGACCCCGGGGCTTACGGATGTTTTCAAAAAATTCTTTTCTGCCAGTTAAAGTGTCGAGGGCTGATTTCTTTTCCTGTGATAAAAAAGCTTTCTGTTTTGACCGCCAAACCTTTCAGGGGAGCATTTGCAACCGTTTGGCACCATTTTTGAGTGAATTGCCGAAAGTCAGATTTTTGATGAAATTGTGACCCCGGGGCTTACGGATTTTTTCAAAAAAAAAATTTCTGCCGGTTTAGTTGTCGAGGGCTGATTTCTTTTCCTGTGATAAAAAAGGTTTCTCTTTCGACCACCAAACGTTTCAGGGGAGCATTTGCAACCGTTTGGCACCATTTTTGAGTGAATTGCCGAAAGTCAGATTTTTGATGAAATTGCGACCCCGGGGCTTACGGATTTTTTCAAAAATGAAAATTTTGCCGGTTAAGTTGTCGAGGGCTGATTTCTTGTACTGTGATAAAAAGCCTTCTGTTTCGACCTTCAAAGCTCTCAGGGGATCATTTGCACCCGTTTGGCACCATTTTTGAGTGAATTGCCGAAAGTCAGATTTTTGATGAAATTGTGACCCCGGGGCTTACGGATTTTTTCAAAAATGAAAATTTTGCCGGTTAAGTTGTCGAGGGCTGATTTCTTGTACTGTGATAAAAAGCGTTCTGTTTTGACCTTCAAACCTCTCAGGGGATCATTGCCGAAAGTCAGATTTTTGATGAAATTGTGACCCCGGGGCTTAAGGATTTTTTCAAAAAAATATTTTTCTGCCGGTTAAGTTGTCGAGGGCTGATTTCTTGTACTGTGATAAAAAGCCTTCTGTTTCGACCGTCAAACCTCTCAGGGGATCATTTACACCCGTTTGGCACCATTTTTGAGTGAATTGCCGAAAGTCAGATTTTTGATGAAATTGTGACCCCAGCGCTTAGGGATTATTTCAAAAATGAAAATTTTGCCGGTTAAGTTGTCGAGGGCTGATTTCTTGTCCTGTGATAAAAAGCCTTCTGTTTCGACCGCCAAACCTTTCAGGGGAGCATTTGCAACCGTTTGGCACCATTTTTGAGTGAATTGCCGAAAGTCAGATTTTTGATGAAATTGTGACCCCGGGGCTTAGGGATTTTTTTCAAAAAAATATTTTTCTGCCGGTTATGTTGTCGAGGGCTGATTTCTTGTACTGTGATAAAAAGCCTTCTGTTTCGACCGTCAAACCTCTCAGGGGATCATTTGCACCCGTTTGGCACCATTTTTGAGTGAATAGCCGAAAGTCAGATTTTTGATGAAATTGTGACCCCGGGGCTTACGGATTTTTTCAAAAATGAAAATTTTGCCGGTTAAGTTGTCGAGGGCTGATTTCTTGTACTGTGATAAAAAGCCTTCTGTTTCGACCTTCAAACCTCTCAGGGGATCATTTGCACCCGTTTGGCACCATTTTTGAGTGAATTGCCGAAAGTCAGATTTTTGATGAAATTGTGACCCCGGGGCTTATGGATTTTTTTCAAAAATGAAAATTTTGCCGGTTAAGTTGTCGAGGGCTGATTTCTTGTACGGTGATAAAAAGCCTTCTGTTTCGACCTTCAAACCTCTCAGGGGATCATTTGCACCCGTTTGGCAGCATTTTTGAGTGAATTGCCGAAAGTCAGATTTTTGATGAAATTGTGACCCCGGTGCTTACGCATTATTTCAAAAAAAAAAAATTTCTGCCGGTTAAGTTGTCGAGGTCTGATTTCTTGTCCTATGATAAAAAGCCTTCTGTTTCGACCGCCAAACCTTTCAGGGGATCATTTGCAACCGTTTGGCACCATTTTTGAGTGAATTGCCGAAAGTCAGATTTTTGATGAAATTGTGACCCCGGGGCTTAGGGATATTTTCAAAAAAATATTTTTCTGCCGGTTATGTTGTCGAGGGCTGATTTCTTGTCCTGTGATAAAAAGCCTTCTGTTTCGACCGCCAAACCTTTCGGGGAGCATTTGCAACCGTTTGGCACCATTTTTGAGTGAATTGCCGAAAGTCAGATTTTTGACGAAATTGTGACCCCGGGGTTTACGGATTTTTTCAAAAATGAAAATTTTGCCGGTTTTGTAGTCGAGGGCTGATTTCTTGTATTGTGATAAAAAGCCTTCTGTTTCGACCTTCAAACCTCTCAGGGGATCATTTGCACCCGTATGGCACCATTTTTGAGTGAATTGCCGAAAGTCAGATTTTTGATGAAATTGTGACCCCGAGGCTTAGGGATTTTTTCAAAAAAATATTTTCTGCCGGTTATGTTGTCGAGGGCTGATTTCTTGTACTGTGATAAAAAGCCTTCTGTTTCGACCGTCAAACCTCTCAGGGGATCATTTGCACCCGTTTGGCACGATTTTTGAATGAATTGCCGAAAGTCAGATTTTTGATGAAATTGTGACCCCGGGGCTTACGGATTTTTTCAAAAATGAAAATTTTGCCGGTTAAGTTGTCGAGGGCTGATTTCTTGTACTGTGATAAAAAGCGTTCTGTTTTGACCTTCAAACCTCTCAGGGGATCATTTGCACCCGTTTGGCACCATTTTTGAGTGAATTGCCGAAAGTCAGATTTTTGATGAAATTGTGACCCCGGGGCTTATGGATTTTTTCAAAAATGAAAATTTTGCCGGTTAAGTTGTCGAGGGCTGATTTCTTGTACGGTGATAAAAAGCCTTCTGTTTCGACCTTCAAACCTCTCAGGGGATCATTTGCACCCGTTTGGCAGCATTTTTGAGTGAATTG
>NW_028149219.1:0-12369 GCF_964270895.1 Podarcis filfolensis | reverse complement strand
CATTCCAGCCTTCCCCAAATGGTCATGTGTTCTGCATGGGCACCAGTGGTCCCGTGAGGAGGGCATAGTGGAATGACAGAAGCTAATTCAAGTGGTGGGACACAAGCCTGAATGTATCCTTGAAGGATTAAAGGAGAAGCTGATGCAGTCGTTTATTTCATCAAGAATGATCAGTGGGCCGAGTAGACAAATCTCCAATAAATAAATAAATAACTACTTACTTAGCAGTAAACGAAGAGATTTTGGGTTTTTCCGTAAATTCATGCGTTCTGAAGTTTCCTTGCGTAACTGATATAAATTCACCAATGATCATGTCTGCTGGAGGACCGAATGAATTGGTTTGAATTGTCAATCTGCTTGTGGAGGAGTTCAAATACTTGCTAGAAGAACAATGCAGCTCCAACAGCAGGAAAAGCAGGTGGAGCACTAACCATTTTTGTGCTGAACTGCAGCTGGAGGTCATCATGTTTACATTTAGTTATCAACAGCATTTCAGTCTTGGCTAAAGTTATAGGGAAACTTGGCTGCAAGGAGCTATGCACCAGCCCCAAATCCACCTCCCTAACTGGATTCATGTAAGTTGATAGGACAGGTGCCTATATAGACTACAACACAGGGTCCTCACATTTGGAAAGGGCTGTTTCTGTGGCTGTTATTGTGCCTGGCGTATGATTTCCCATGTGACATTTAGAAGTAGTGATGCTGATCGATAATTATAAAAAATTACAGGGTGGGGGATCTGTTTTGCTAAAGTCCTCAAGTCTCAGAACAAGCAAAGTGCTATGTCAGTGTCATCCCACTATAGCCCAATTTTTGCTCCCTTGTGAAGCAGTGCCTCTCATGTATGGTATAACTTTCTGAATTGATTCAATTTGAGACTTGGCCAGGGTATAGAAAGAGGGTTGTAAAGGTCCATATCCCTTCTTCTGATCCAGACCATCATCCCTTCTCTTCCATTACTGTCAATCGTGCTCTGTGGTGTATCAAAGGGAGGTTTCCCCCATGCAACTTGGGCTTTTGAAAACTTTATCCCTTATGTATCTCAGCTGAGCTCTGCTAGTGAGCAAGAGCCATTCACTCTAAGCCATATGTTTAACCTCTTCCTCAAAACAGCTTCCCAGGTAGCCCTGTCATTCTTCAACCTCCATCAGATGCTGTCCTACATGTGATTCCTGTCTCTCCCCACAGAAGCCTAAACATAGTTTGCATTGGGTCCCCTGATAGTATTGGACTGTAACTCCCATCATCTCTGGTCACTGCCCATGCTTGCTGGGGATGAAGAGTAGTGAAGAAAAGATCTATTCCATGGATACTACTGTCCTGGGACCTTCAGCCTATTTACATTTCATGTGTTTGAGCAGGTAGTCTGTAAGCTAAGAGACATCTCATTCCTAATTCCTAGGTCCAGCAAGAGTTAAAATTGAAGCAAGGATTCATATTTTCTAAAGTCAGATTAGGTAATGGGTTATTAAGGAAACAAAGGGAATGGTTCTGTGTGAGACAGCAAAGGTGTGGGCCTCCCTCTTTCAACTCTAGGGTAGTTAGAAAGACAAACACAGAGTTGAGAGTTATGTGAGCTGGAGACTGGAAGCAAAGTTGCATGCTGGGAAGGCAGAGAGGCAAAGCGGTGCTTGATTTCTGTTTGAATCCAAGGGTGCGGCTATGGGAGAAAGAAGGCCTTCTTGGGGTGTTAATGCTCTGAACCCCTCCAGGTTGTTTATATGTGTAAATAAACCATATATAATAAAGACACCACAGTCTCTGCTGTACTTCATTCCAAAGGAAACACGTTTGGAATCCTTGGAATCTCACAATGCTAGGAGATTGGGATGGCATGCAGCAATATGTAATGAAGTTGCCAGGTGAGCTTCTCTGGATAGAGCATTCCACAAGTGGGGAGCCACCACAGAAAAGGCCCACTATTGTGTTGCCACTCTCTGAGGCACAAAAAAGGGCCTTGGATGATGATAACAGCATCTGAATTGGTTTAAATAAGTAGAGAGGTCCTTCAGGTTCTGCAGTTCTGAGCCCTTCAAGGCTTTACAGGTCCAAACCAGCACTTTGAATTGTACCTGGAAAGTAATCCGCAGCTAGTGCAGTTGGGCCAGGATTGGTGTTACAGTATATGCTTAAAATGTCTTGCCCCAGTAAAGAACCTAGTCATGAAATTCTGCACTAGCTGAAGATTCTGAATGTTTTTCGAGGAAGCCCTAGGTATAACACATTGCAATCATCCAACCTAGAGGTTCCAGGAGCATAGGAAAAAGAAGTTTAACAGAATCATAGCATTGTGGAGTTGGAAGGGACACTGAGGATCATCTAGTCCAACCACCTGCATCCTACATGGGTGTCAGGAGTGCGTGCAGGAGCCAGGCCCTGTAACTGCTAGGGCCTCACAGGACTGGGGCCTTCCTGAGTTTGGCCTGGACTCTTGGCTTCCTGACCCCTGGACTGCTGATTTCTGCTTCCCGACCTCTACCCCGGTCCCGGCGTACCAAGCCATATTTGGATTGAGCTTCAGTTTATTGGCTCTAAACAAGTCCACTAGTGAGGTAAGAAATCCACAGCCACACCTGCAGATGTAAAGGAAAAGTAGAGCTGTGTTTCACCAGTATATTGTTGACAATTTTACTCCAATAGTCCTGAAGAACCTGCTCAATGGTTTCATGTAGATGTTAAGTGTGGAGTTTGGAGTTTACAGGGTTAAAACGCCTTGGTGTCCTGTATCTGGGGAGTGGCCTGACGCAGGGCCGTAAGTCACAGGCTTTGTCTGTGAGAGTTGCTTTCACTTTAGACTGAGAGACGCTGCAGAGAGACTGTGTGTGCTTTTAGCACGGGAAAGATGCCGGAAAGCTCCGATGGAATGAGACTGATTTATGGCTTGTAAATAAACACTTTTAGAGATAGCAACGAACTGTCTCTGGACTTGATTTATCCCTCTATCTCACACGGATGGCAGGACCACTGCAACTCTGTTTTCCTGCCCAGGTCAGCCCCAAGCAGAGCTGCGCTGGGCAAGCGCTGACTGGACGACAGGATTTATTGCCAAATTAAGGAACATAGGGGTGGGTGGGGGATCAAACTAATGGATTTCATTAAGTCTAAGTATTGCAGGTCCTGAAGCTTCAAACCATTTACTTCCTCCCTCCCTCTGTCTTCCTGGAAGAAGCTGTTAGCCAAGCTATTGCTCCCAGCTGAAGAAAAGCCATGTGAACGAAGATTCTCGCTAAATGCTAACAAAAGGATTGCGTTATTCCATTTGTGAAGAAATGCTATTTTTTCCTGTTTTTAAATCATTGGGAAGTTTGTTCTTTTTGACTTTTACTTCCAATGGATGGACATTTGTTGACTTGAGAAAAACATCTTCATGTATGTGACAACGGCTGCGCGAGTTCTGATAGCACAAGGATGGAAGACTGAAGAAATCCCAACTAAAGAATTATGGCAAGAAAAATTGATGGATTATGCAGAACTGGCAAAATTGACTCATAAGCTACGGGACAAGGATAACTGTGACTTTAAGGATGAATGGGATCCTTTCACAAAGTATTTGAAGACGCAACAAAGCGAACTGGACTCCTTGGCAGGTTTTGAATAAACATCCACAATTATTTTTTTTTACTGATAATAATTAGCTAAACAGTTGGAGGATCTATACAACTCTGTAACATGCAGAAAGTAGCATTATTGGAGAAACCAAAGACTGGAACTGAGGGAAGTTGGGGGGTGGGGTGGGGGGATGGGTTTTGTGGGAGGAGGGGGGCAGGAAAAATGGGGAGGGAATAAGGATATGTTTTTGGAAAATATGTTTTGTTATAACTTTGAATAAAAAAAATAAAAAAGACCTTTGTTGACTTGAGTAAAATCGTCACTTATTTGCAAAGTTAAGTGTCTGTGATTTATTCTAGCCTCAGTATTTTTATGGGGAATATCTGTTTAAAGCTGAATGAGGGCAGATGCAAATCAAACCAAATGTTAATGTGCTTGGAGCAATCCCCATTGTGCCAACTCTGCAAAGAAAGAGTGTGAATTTCTCTTCCAAACCTCCCTCTCTAATATGCCAGAGAGCACACTGTGCTCTTAACTGTGCTGTATACCTGGAATATTGGTACAATCATGGAACCCACGAACAATATTTGAACGTTGTGATTACTGTAACATGAATTTAATGAACAAATATATAAACAAAAGGAAAATAAGGATTGCATTTAAAAATGAATGGATATTGAAAACATTAGCCACAACCTGCCCTGAGGAAGGCCTGACCTGGATTTGGGCCTGAATCAATTCTCATGTTTCTCCACACAGACAACACTCTGGAGAAGTAGATCACAGTAAGTAACAGCATTGCATATTCTGCTCAGCAGCAGGTGAGCAGAGGGTTAATTTTCCTTACCTGGCCTGTGTGTGCCTTTTGAGGGTATAGAAATGCAGGCCAAAAATGCAGATATTTAGCAAAGTTTACAAAAGAAGCATAAATTCCCGATGGCCCCAGCTTAATGTGTAGCGATGAGTGTGTTGTCCAAGGCCCTGGGAAACTAGGGTTGAAATCCCCATTCAGCCATGGGGAAGATGGCATCTCTAAAATCTAAGCTTCTTCACAGAGTTTTTGAGAAAACAATAGCAAGAGAGGGAGAGTTATGTACTCCTTGGATGGCACATGGAACATACAAACAAAGAAATGATGATCAAAATAAAAACAAAGGAAATAACATCTCCTTGCCAGAACATAAGGTCCCTGGCTAACGGTATCTCTTTCACCCTCTCAACTATGGTCATCCTTCTTCCTTACTAACCTCTCTCTACTGTTCTTCTCAGGTCTAAGTATAATGATGAAGATTTTAGGGAGGAAAATGCAACCCAGTAAGCCAGCAGTAGAGGCCAAGATGGAGAAGATCTCCACAGCCACCATGTATTTCCCTTTGGTGCTCAGATAAGTGGGGACAAAGGACAGCCAAACACTGCAGAAGACCAGCATGCTGAAGGTAATCAACTTGGCTTCATTGAAAGTATCAGGCAACTTCCTGGCAAAGAAAGCCACAGAGAAGCTCACAATGGCCAAAAGACCCATGTAGCCGAGAATAAGGTAGAACATGATGTCAGAGCCTTCATTGCACTGCACTATGATCTGCCCATCCTGGGAGTGCAGGTCAAACTCTGGGAATGGGGGAGAGGATGCCAGCCACCCAAGACAGATGCCAGCTTGAATGAGAGAACAGAAGCTGATAAGGGATCCCGCCAGCCTCTTCCCAAGCCATTTCCTCAGGCTGTTCCCAGGCTTGGTCACCATGAATGCCAGAACCACAGTGAGGGTTTTGGCTAACACACAAGCAACAGCAATGGAGAAGACGATGCCAAAGACGGTTTGCCTCAAGACACAGGTCACCTTTGTAGGCCTGCCAATGAATAAGAAGGAGCAGAGAAAGCAGAGAAGCAGAGAAGAGAGCAAGGTGCAGGTGATGCCCCAGTTGTTGGCTTTGACAATGGGAGTGTTCCAGTGCAGACCGAAGGTCCCCATCACAACAACTGTGACCAGAGAAAGCAGGAGAGCCAAGGAGGCCAGAATTGCCCCCAAGGGCTCCTCATAGGATAGGTAGCTTATTTTTTTCGGAATACATTGGTCCTGAAAGGCATTTGCGTAGTGATCATCGGGGCATTTCTCGCATTGATCTGCATCTGAAAATGAGAAGCATGCTTTTAGCATTTCTTGAAGTGATACTTATTAATATTATTGATACCGTCTGTTATGCTGTACACAAAACATATTACTGAGCTGATGAACCAAAGTCTACTTTCACAACTAAGTGATGGTTCCTCCATGAGCATCTCAGCTGTACTAATCAATCCATTCATATTTATCTGTCATGGTTAGAGTATACTGATTGATTTCAGTCTTTCCCCCTTAAACATGCCTATCTCTGCATGCCTATCCCCACGACATTGCATTTCAAGCCTTCTGGCCCAAGTGTTTCTTTTTTTACACTTTCCATAATTGACTTTGGGAGTGGATGAAACAGCCAGGTAGCCTGTCATTTGCTCACTGGGAAAATCTATATTTGACAAGAAATGACTGTTCCCAAGGACTGAAGCTGTATGGATACAATAGAGAAAATTCTTCACTAGTTGTTAATCACAGAAGATGAAAATCTGTTGGCTGCAGCATTTCCCAATGCTGACAAAAAGGGAATCTATGGATGGCAATCCTAATTATTTCTTTCCAGATGTATGTCATCCTGATTTCAATGGTGGTTACCCCCATGTGGATGTTATTTCACACAATATACTCTTGAATGGCTATCCAAAGGGGAGGAGAGAGGAAAGGACAATATGTATCAGTAACATATAAACACATGTGTTTGGGATCTATGACAGAAAATAAGCAGACATAATAAGACTAAGAAATGAATGAAGTTGGATAGGAAGAATTCCAGTTGACTTGGGTTCCTTCACTTACCCTTCTGGACTGAAATCCTCCCTTTAGGGCACTGAACACAGTCATAGCAACAGATTTGCTTTCCCTGCTGTGGAAACATACTCTGTCCAGGGTGGCAGCTCCCAACACAGGTGGAAATGGGCAGCATCTAATGGTAATGACAAGCAAGGGATTTTGAATGGAATAAGCTTGCTTCTCTACATAACTCTTATTGTCATCTACGTCCGCTTTGCAGCAGAAAGGTCACAGGACTGAAATTAGAGGATGGCTGTCAAGCATATGCTCCCTGGGCAAGCATCAGGCCCCCTGATAAAGATACTTTGTGCTGTCACTTAACCATTTGGCCAGCCCAGCACATGTCTGAATGGCAAAGAGAAGCTTGTGCCAACCTTCTCCCTCTTGATTGATTCCTCATAACCCAATGCTGATTCCCTCCTGGAGGGAGAGGAGAGCTTAAATAAGGAGCCGGCAGCAGATGCTGCTTCTCCTTCTTACCAAATGTACTTGAACTTTCAGATTAAACTATACAATGCAGGTAGGTGTTCCGTCATTGCTAATACATCTTACATAGATTTTTATCTAAGATAAATACTGTTACAGACTGACAGCAGCACAAGAGAACATTCCTGCTGCTCTAACTGTTTAGACTGCTCATAACTGCCATAGCTGTAGAAATTGACATAACTATTCCCTCTTAAAATGTACATGGTTTTTTGTGGGGGGCTATTGGGTTTTTTATTTTCATTATGCATTATTATGTATGTATTCATTATTTATTTTGTGGTTTTATACGTTGATCTTATTCTGGGAACCACCCTGAGACCTCTGGGTATAGGGCGGTATATAAATTCAATCCATCTATCAACTACCTCTGGCCTATGACAGCACAGCATTCAGTAGCCTTCTGAGAATTAGCCCTTTCCTTAGCATGGATGCTTTCATCCCAAAAATAGGGTCTTACTATCACATGTGGTGGACCTGCATAATTTTAAGAGAATTTTGGAATAACATATATGACGAATTTAAGAAATTATTTAAACTTACAATCAAAAAAAGGCCAGAGATTTTCCTATTAGGAATATTGCCAACAGAAATCAAGCAAAACACAAGACCACTGTTTATGTACGCAATCATGGCTGCAAGAATACTTGTAACCAGAAGTTGGCAATGTGAAACAACACCAACAATAACAGATTGGCAAACACTCATGACAGAGTATTTCCAATTAGCAAAGCTGACCGGAAAAATCAGGGGAGCCTTAAATCAAGAAGTATACGGAGAATGGAAAATATTTAAGGAATATATAAGACTATATTGTAAAAATGATACCATCATAGCAGAATTGAATGATATTTGTGTACAATAAATAAATGGACTAAACATCTTAGAGGAATATATGGAAAAAGATATAAAAAAACCTGTGCGATAAAATCAAGACAATAGAAAAAGTATAATGAGAACGATTGGAAGTCTTTTACAGAAAACTTTATTGGAAAAGACATGATGTTGTATAAATATTTGGTTCTTTTAATTGTGCTTTTTTCTTTTCTTGTTGCTTTTAAACCCCTTTTCGCCCTTTTTGAGGTGATGAATCACTTTTTTTCTCCTTTTTTCTTTTTTTCCCTTTTGTGCTTAATTTTGTTATACTTACCTTTACTGTATGATTGTATTTTAAATTAATAAAGATTTGTTAAACAAAAACAAAAATAAAAATTATGGCCAAGCCTGCATGGAGTTTGGCCTCACCATCAGCCTGATGGAGACCAACATCCTGGGACAGGATATCACCGGCACTCCATCCATCAACATTAGTGACCACACATTTCAGGTGGTGGATGATTTTCTTTCTACTTGGGCTCCGCCTGGCAGAGATTGTTGCCAACAACTCATTTTGTTGGACAACAGTCCCTTTTCAAGAGCTTTAAACACTGGCAGATTCCTTACTCAGAAATACCTTGTTCTGAACACTGAGCTCCAAATTAGCTTCAGACTAGCTCTGGATCAGCAAATTTGAATAAAGTAACAAAAACAGTATTTCATCAGAGGGTACCAGAGCTTGCCTCCTCACACTTCTCCTTTGTAGCCATCTCTGTTTTCCTGGATCTCCTGATCTTCTCATAAAAGATGATGATGATGGATGATGATCAAAACAAAGAAATGGCCAAACCCACCTGCTTGAACTTGGGATTCCATGCAATGGCACTTCCATCCACTGTGAACTCTTTTCCTGGGGGGGCCTGAGGGTCCACCCTCCCCACTCGGACTCTCTGGAAGGACTCATTGGGATATGTGACCAAGTTGAGGAGATCATAGCCACCTGCCTGCTGCCCCTTCTCATCAAAAGAGATTTCTTCCCCAGCACTGTTGTTGAAGTGGATGTTCTTCAGGAAGGAGTGAAGCTAGATTGCAAGAGGAAAAAAGACACAGACCTTGTAGGCTAATACACTCTCTCTTTTCCATTTGACAAGTGGACCTTTGGCTTTTTACTACTATAGGACACTGAAAGCTGCCTTAGAGTGAGTGAAATCATTGCCCTAAATAGCTCAGTCACTGATTGTTATTGGCTCTCTAGGGTTTCAGAGTCTTTTCCAGTATGATCTTGAGATGCTGGGGGTTGAACATGGGACTTTTTGAATGAAAGCAGATGTTCTGCCATTGAGCTGTAAGCCTTTCCAGTTTCAATATTAAGAGACATGACTTGGTATGTTTTTAACTTGGCATAGGAACCAGGTACTTACTACATTTTATCATATATACTGGGTACTTCAAAAAAACCTCCCCATTACCATATGAAACTGTCTTGTGCTGGGTCAAACCATTGTTCTCTGTAGCCCAGAACTGTCTACTCTGCATTGCCATAGTTCTATACGGCATACATCTGTGGTTTCAACCCATTTCTAATACCAGAGGACACTCCTGCCCCTTGCGCATCCCCAAGTAGGAGAATCCTGGGATGGGTTAAAGAGCTTTGAATGTGCAGCATGCAAAGCATGTGGCCTTTCACTGAGATAAAGTCCCTCCCAATGATAGAACTCAACTGGGAAAATCCCCAAGGCCTCTCCTCCATGCCAGGGCTCAGCTGTGCACCATATGAATCAGTAATAATAACTCTTGTGCTTCTAACATTGGGGAGATTAGTTGACAGTACCTGCCAGGGCTTAACTTTTGGCAGTGTCCGTCTCTCACCCAGTACTTTCTGTTTGGCTCTTGAGGAATACATGCTATGGAGAGCATGTGCTACTGCATGGACGGCATTGTAGATGGTGTAGCTCTGGCTGGACATTTCCATTTCAAACACGGGTCCAGTGAGTTTCTCCAGCTTCTCCCTCCCAGTGCAGGGTTCCAAAGTTGTCATAATTAGATTGTCATCTGGGAATGAACAGAGGAATGCACTGGCCCAGAACTGCTGAATGAAATAAAGGTTTGGCTGCCATGGATTTATAGTCTGTAGAAAGTCCTGAAACCCTGGAATTGAATTTGAATGGAGTGTAAATGACAAGGTGCCATTGAAAGATTTTGAAGGAAATTTGTCTCCAACCAGCACTGCAGTGAAATCCCATTGAGATGTTGTAATCCACACCTTCTCCAGAGGGTACATAAAGAAAACCTCGCAGGAGATTAAAACCAGCCTGAAAGCCTCTAGAGACTGATTGTCTCCGTAGACAAGAATCAAATTCATTTCCCTCCTTGTGAGAGCAAACAAAATTGGTTTCAATTTTTGATTAAGAAGATCATGAGATAAATATGTTGTCACTAGTGGGATCACCACTGTCCAAGAAATACAAAGATTATTCTGGGAAAGCCTTGGTCTGAGAGTACGAAGGAAGGTTTCTCCACTGTCATCATCTGAAACAAGGAGGCCAATCCAGTTCCACCCAAACTTCCTGAGTAGCCGAACAATGCCATCATACTGAGCTTCTTCACTGGGGACCATTTGGAAGAAGGAAGGGAAGCGCCTTTGGTCACTCAGCCCTGGATCCAAGGAGCCATAGCTGAGCTAAAGGGAAAGGCATTCTATTTTTAAGAATCCAAAGACCGTCTATTTGTTCCTAGAAAGAATACTTCTGTATTGTGGTAGTCATCTACCTGGTCTTACTTTTGTAAGTATACACCCCTGGCATTAGTAAGTCTCAAACTAGGAGAAGTTTCTAAGCAGGAAGCTGGATGCTCCTATGATTACATGATTTGTGGCATGGCCAGGTTTGGAAGAACCAGAGCTTGGATTATGGGTTGATCCCCCCCCCCAAATCCCAATGCAAATTGAGACAGCAGTGTTGGCAACACATAACTAGGAGGCTTTAACATAATCATGTACCCATATCAAGTCTAATGTAGGACACAAGTGTAGAAAGCATAATGTAATGGGATTGAAAGCTAACCTGGATGCTTTTGGGGGTTTTCTGTGTATTTCTGCCCTTGTGGTTGTATCTATGTATCTACACACATACCTGTGGAATCTTGTAGGTGTTTAATATATTGGCCATCTGAAGGGAGTTTTGGGAGGTGAGCCCTCCAACCACGGCAATTAATTTATCTTCCCCATTACAGTGGTAATTGGCGTGATTTCGTTGTCCCATGAAAAGAAGAGCAAGAGTGTTCCAACACGTTAGCAAAGGATTAAAAGCATTCTCATAAAATGTTGATCCCAGTGTGATGTTGGAGAAGAATTTGGCATTCTTGTTGATCTCTTGCATGGCAAAGATGAAGGCAAGAACATGCTGGAAGTTTTTTGGGAGGACTCTGCAATGAGACAAAGAATGACTGTAACACTGGCGGAAGAGAAACAACTGTGTTTCACTTTTGATTTGAGAATCTATGTACCTTGAATGTTGCAACCCATAGGAAAGGAGCATTTTATTCAAACTAATGAAACCAGAGCAGTCTCCTTATAGATTTTGATTAGATTTATGTAAGTGGTGAATTCAAAGGGATTCATTGTCGTGCTGTGGATGAATTGGTGGGTTTGGATATGGGAAACCCAGAAATAAAAAGCTGTTAAGTTCTTCTGTTAACCCCTTTTGCCTCTCTCTTAAACACAATGTCCATGCCAACCTCTTGTTCTGCTGCTTTGTCCACCACACCTCCCTTCCATTTCTGAACCATGAAGTATTCATGGGAATGTGTTCTCAATTCAACCTGTAGAACAACCATTGAGTATACCAGTGTGCTCCAAAACATAAGGGCTTTCTACCAGCCCTTGAATCACAGCGTAAGAGAGGAAGAGAGATAGGAGGGTAGGACTAGGATGGTCTTTCCTTCTCTCTCTCTCTCCCTCTCTCTCCCTGCTACATTTGGACTGCCAGTAGTGAGTTCCAGGAACAGACAGAGAAACAGCAGATGAGCAAAATCTGCAGTATCCCCCCCCCCTCGCTGCTTTCTGCATGCTGAGTTTTCTAAATTGGTGATTTAATGCAACTCCAAGCCATTAGCAAATGACAGTGCAGATTTCTTCTGGGGAACACAGGGTCTGTCTCACCCAGGCTCCGTTTATTTTGCTGGGATAGGATGCTCCATTTGCTCTGGGTCTCTTTGCAAACCAGCTCAGCTCACTCCAATCTTTCCTTACCTTGCTGAATGCCTTTTTAAAAAGTACTTGGGAAGCAAATCTCTCCTTTTCCTTTTTTATTCAATGCATTTTGCTTCCCCAATAAGCATGAATGGGATTACAGGCATAGGATCCAACTCCTAGGGGCTGAAGGGGACCCCCCCAAAAAAATATTGGAGAAAGCCTCCCCCCCGAAAGCATTGCGATTCAAATGGTGTGCATGCACTGTGTCATGTGATCCGTTATATCCAAATATTTGAGAGGAAGCATCCCATTGGCTTTCATAAAAGTGGCTCTCACAGAAATATGATTTAAGCTGCATTCTGGTTGCAGCCACTTACAAGTCAGTGGTGATTACTTCAGAGTAGACATGCATAGGTTTGCCCTTTTC
>NW_028149220.1:0-12738 GCF_964270895.1 Podarcis filfolensis | reverse complement strand
GGAAAGTGCAGGAACACAATTATTTTCTTCATGCATCATGGTGCTATCTCTGCTGCTCATATTTTTGCTTTCCACAGCAGGAAAATAAAGTAAGGTGAGGTGGGGGAGGAGAGAAAGAGGGAGGTTTGAAATGAAAGATGATCTTTTTTGAGCTTCTCTGCTACTTCTTCTCTTTTGATTTCCAAAATGGGAGGGGGGGATCATTGGAAAGAGAAATTGAACCAAGAACTTGCTTCCCCCTGTGCCCATCTGCCTCTTTTCCCTTTGCTTTTACAAGCAGGGAAATAGGTCTGAAATGCTATAGAAAGAGACAAAGAGGCTGTCTTTCTTGTGCTCTCTGCTTTCCAAGCCTGAAAAGTCAGGTGGAAAGAGATAGCCAGGTGTGTGAGAGTGATAAATCGTCTTTCAGCACTCCTTTGCGCCCCTGCACTCTGGTCCTTCTTTGCTGCAGACACAGGAGCAGACAAAATGCATGCATGTCATTTCACAGTTCCCAGTCTGCTCCTCCTGTAGCCTTTTCTTGGTGGGCAGAGCTATGTGTGCCACTTGGCCTGTTCTACACTCATAGGTCCCCTGCTGCTCTCAGGAGGATACTATCCCATTGCCAATATGTAAATAAGATTCAGCTTATTTAAGTCAGCTTCTGTACTTGAATGGGAGTGGAAGTGAGAGTGCAATATCGTCCTTTACTTTTTCAGGAAGCAAAATGTATCAGACTTGCCCTGATACTTACCTAGAATACTCAGGTGTTTTGGTAATTGATTTCACTCCTGTTTTGCAGTACGTGGTATTGAAGAAACTATAGATTTTCCTCCACATGGCAATGTGGATAAAAGCATGGATTCAAACCATTTGGGGGCTGTGTGTGCATTGCAGCATATGACAATATCTAGGTATAGGGTCAACAGCTGCTGTGTTACTGGTTGAATGGGGAACAGAACTGAAACTGAAAGCCACTTGCATCCCACAATATTGGTTGGTAGGCGTTCCTTATTTGTTTGTTTATTTTAATAATGCATAGAATTCTTAATACTGCAGTTTCTAAGCAAGTGTACAATAGGGATAAAAAGGGATGCAGCCAAAAAAACCAAACAGTTAAAATTAAGCATGAAATCAGAAAAAAAACTAATTTAAAATGCCTGTTGAAATGAAGAGGTTTTTTCCAAGTGCCAGAAGTTCAATGGGGAGGTTTTCCCTCACCCCACTAACCTGGAAGGGGTTTCCACAGAATTGGACCCACAATACTGAATACATAGAGATAGATAAAATGTAGATGGAGATACCCATGAAATGACAGAAAATGGTGCAGGGGAAGGAAGAGGAGAAGAAGAAAGGGATGTGCAGGATGGGATTCAGAAGATTCCTAATGGCTGCAGTCTAAAAATCCAATTTTCTTGTATTATCAAAGTCAGGATGTCTGTGTAACTGAATTATTAGATAATAGTTTTGGCCAAGCCTCCTGCCCCATCGTGGTCTAAGAATAGAAAGGTAATAAATAACAGTAACCGCAACCATACCTGTCAGTTACTTGTAAACTGGGGGCTTCATTTTCCATTTTATAGTAGTCAATGCCACATACCACATGTGTAAAGACTGTGTCTCGTGTAGGCAACATTTCGGAATATGTAGTTCACCTGGCTTCTGGTTATGGCTCAGGCAGCTCCTGTCTCTTCCCATGACTGGACCTTCAGCCTTCTGTTCCACACATCTGCTGCTGTGGTCTAAGGACTAAAGCAGTAAAAGCTATTCTATATTTCATGTACAGGCTGCCTATGATCTAGGTTAAATTGATCTTATAACACTACAAAGTGAGAGCCAGAGTAATGGAGCAAGAATATGATTCAGAAATGGCCGATAACATGTGCTAATAAAATATAACTCTGTAATTATTGCTAATGAAGAGTATTTTAGCTAATCTTCATGCATATAGAATCATAGAATTGTAGGATCATCTAGTTCAACCCTCTACAATGCAGGAATAATAATACATATACTTTTGGGGAAGAAAAATAGGAATAGATTTCATTACTAGGTTGCTTGGAGAAGCATACTACAAGTGAGGAAATTGCAGTTGTGTTAGAAATGAGATCATTTCTCTGTCTGAAAGCAAATAGTGTTTCATGTTTAAATTCATGCATTATTCCTAGCATTGTAGTAGAAAGAGTCTTCCATGTAGGACAGGAAAAAAATCTTATTAATTCTTGCTGAAACACTTTCCAGTCATATTTAAATCAACAAAGGGCTGAAATTCTGCTACATTCTGCACTTAGCTACTGCTTTTCTTAGATACAGGAATATCTTTGAACGGCTTGAAAAGTGGGTAAGCGTTCCCACTGTTGCAGCCCATACAAGGTCCGCAAGCTAGGCAGGAATCCAGGAGGAAACTTGTGAGATTTTTCATTCATTTCATTTGAGTTGAAATTTATATTATAGACAAGTATATGATGCGAGAAGTTTTCCTCTTGGTAAAGTAGTACTCAAATACTGACATTTGAAGTAACTAAATGGATAACTATATTATTTGTTATTTGTTGCCAAACTGTTTGGGGGCTTGATAGCTCTTGATGTCACTACTGCCCCCATTTACTATGTGCCTGCTCCAGGAGAAATCCAGACCTCCTGGCTGAAGGACCCTCCTGGCAATGATGCAAAGGCCTTGTGAGGCATCTTGTGTTAGGAGAAGCGCCAATCATATCAGAAATTTGGCATTGCTTTTGCAGTAGAATTGTTTGATGAATATTGCTGAGCAGCCCAGCTGCTTGCAGCCCACAGGCAAGAGAAATCATAGCATGGGCTGGATGTTTCCTATAGGTGACTATTCAGCCATTGCTGCTCATGCTCAGGAGTGTTTTTGATAATTTATTTGTTAACCAGAGAATTTAGCAAAGCAATACGAAAAAATTACTTCCTCTCCCTCACCTTTGTCTCCTAAGTGATTTACCGAATTCTCAGACTTCATAAAGCATTACTAACAGCCATCTACTTTAATGCACTGGTGTTAAAATGTTCATTTTTTATTAACTATTTATTTTATACTTGGAATGAGTTGGAATCCCATCAGAATTGTGAATAAAACATCACTGGCTTTCACAGAATTGTCACGTTTTCTATTTCATTTTCTAAAAAATATTTATTTCTTCTTGTGTAGGTGATATACGCAATGACTTGTACCTGACTTTAGAGAAAGGAGACTTTGAAAGAGGTGGGAAAAGTGTTCAGAAGAACATTGAAGTGACTATGTATGTTCTTTATGCAGATGGAGAGATTCTAAAGGTAAATAGATATAATTTTTATTAAATGTAGCATCACTTTAGTTCTGTCATTTACTTTCATATTTTTAAAATTTGGAAAAACTGAATTTCTTCTGTTCACTTATTTGAACTTAATTATTACAGTGATTACTTGCATGGATCTGTGAAGCAATGAAAGCAAATTTAAAAAATCTCAATCAGGAAAAATATCTGTCTACAGATGGGTTCTGATGAAAGGGCCTTTCATTGCTGCTCAGTCAATCCCATTTGTTTTCAGTCCTGCACTAACACTGAGAGGACCTATTTATTTTATTTTTACCTTTCCCCCTTCCTTCCTCAAGGATCTCAGAACTGAATACATAATTTGCTGCCATTTTATTTTCACATGGCTGAGGAATGGTAACTTATCATCCACTGTGTTAGTTTGATTAATGAGTTGGTTTTACTCTTCTCATTTCATTTAGTTTTATGGTAGATGTGATATATTGTAAACTGCTTTAATTGTATAGAAAGGTCACCTATAAATGTTTTAAGCAAGGACAATATTATGTCCTTTGTTACTTAGCTGTGAACTCTCTTCTTTGCTACTTCCCATCACTGGAACACTTTACAACCCAGCATCCATTGGACTCCTTCCTCTGGTGTATTGGAATGCCTAATGAAGATATCACATTTACTCTCTATCTCACTCCTTTATCATCTCCTAACCTCTCCCCTTCCTTTGTCTGTAAGCCTAATTAGATTGTAAGCTTGATGGCCTGGCCTGTGCTTCTTATTTTGTTTTATTCACAGTGCTTGATTTATGTATGCGTATAAGAAATAAACAACAATTTTAATTTTCCCTGGATTTGGAACATCTAAGTAATTACTGGCCAGTTGCCAATCTCCCCTTCTTGGGCAGGGTTCATGAATGGGTGGTTGTGGGCCAGATCCAGGCGCTCATGCAGGAAACTGATTTTTCTAGATCCATTTCAGTTGGGTTTTAGGCCCGGTTTTGGAACAGAAACTGCTTGGGTTACCCTGTATGATGACCTCTGTTGGGAGAGAGACAGGAGAAATGTGTCCCTCTTAATTCTCCTCGACATCTCAGCAGCTTTAGATACCATCAAACATCATATACTTCTGGAGTATCTGTCTGAGCTGGGGTGGGTGGCACCACTTTGTGGTGGTTCTGCTCTTACATGAATGGTCGTTTCCAGAGGGTGATGTTTGGGGGGATGATCTTCAGCCCCGTGTAGCCTTCAGTGTGGGGTTCCTCAGCATTCGATTTTATCCCTCATGCTGTTCAACATCTACATGAAACCACTGAGTGGGGTCATCTGGAGTTTTTGAGTACACTCTCAGCAATATGCTGATGACACACAGCTCTGCTTCTCCTTTTCATCTGCAGATGTGGCAGTGAATGTGCTGGAACATTGTCTTGCCTTGGTCATGGATGAGAGCCAATAAACTGGAGCTCAGTCCAGATAAGACCAAGGCACTGTTAGTGGGTTGGAAAGATGGGAAGTTGCTTGCTCTTGATGGAGTTACACTGACACTGAAGCAGTAGATATGTGGCTTGGGGGTCCTTCTGGACCCTTGCTGTTGCTTGAGGCTCAGGTGGCCTCAGTGGGACAGAGTGCCTTCCATCACCTTCAACTGGTGGCCCAGCTGCACCACTACTTAGACAGGGACAGCCTAATTTCTGTCATTTATGCTCTGACAACCTCTTAGTTAGATTACTGCAACACGTTATATGTGGGGCTGCCTCTGATGACAGTGTGGAAACTTCATTTGGCGCAGAATTCAGTGGCCAGGGTGCTCATTGGAGCATATAACGTCAGTCCTGGCCCAACTGCACTGGCTGCTGATTAGTTTCCAGGCCCAATTCAAAGTGCTGTTTTTGACCTATAAAGCCTTAAACAGCTTATACCTCAAGGACCGCCTCTCCCCATGCTAGTGGCTGCCCACCTGTGGAACACGCTCCCCAGAGATGCTCGCTTAGCACCTTTGTTATGTATCTTTAGGCACCAGGCAAAAACATTCCTCTTCTCCCAGGTCTTTGGCTAAGTAAACAATCTATGGCCTTTTAAATTGAGTGGGTTTTTTGTTTTGTTTTGTTTTGTTTGCTATTAAGTTAAAACATCATTGACAAAGTCCTGGTGCTTTGTAGTAATTCAGAGTAGGGAGTTAGTTGCTGTTTTATTTTTAGGTGATAATTATTCACCTGAAACTTTCTTCTTTCTGCTAATGAAAAAAAATAGGACAGACTATTCTAAGGATTCCCACTTTTCACTTACAGAAGCTTGAATGGCTAGTGATTAAAGAGGCAAAAAAATCCTAGGAGTTCAGAATCATACCTGAACTCTGTATCTCTCAAAATAAGAAATGACTTATTTAATAAGAAAAAGCACTTATTATATGAGAAACATCATTAGCACTCCCTTCCTATTTGCTCCTCAGATTTTCTCCTCCTCCTTAAAAATCTAGATTCCTCCCTTCTTGAGTTTCTCGAGTTCTGTATTTCAAAGTTTTGCATCTGTCCGTCACAGCTGGATATGAATTGGACTGATTACAGTATGCTGTGTTTCTGCATCCTTAACATGATACTTCCTTGGTGTTATTGTGTATCCTTTGTAATGTGATATTCTTTTATTCTTATTCTTTATTCTTTTTCATTTCCCCCCCAGGACTGCATCAGTTTAGGCTCGGGAGAGCCAAGTAGGAGTCTATATCATTCCTTTGTCCTCTATCACAGCAACAGCCCTCGTTGGGGAGAAGTCATCAAACTTCCCATTCCCATAGACAGGTTCCGTGGTTCTCACCTCCGTTTTGAGTTCAGGCACTGTTCCAGTGAGTGCAACATGGTTCTCTGTCTGGAAGATGCCTAATTTTCATAGGCTGATTTTCTTCTGTAGATTATTTCTGTGCTGATTTTGCAAAGGATTAGGAGAATGTAATAGCTTGAAAACATATGGTGGTTAGGGCATGTTCTCATTACCATTTCAGTCATTGATAGCTGCAGTAAAAACAACTGCAACAACCTCTAACAAGGCAGTTATTTGGGATAATTTGTAGCAATGTCAGATCCTGAACTGGCTAATAGATAAACCCCTTATCAAGTGTTGAGGGCTGGAAGATGTGTTAGCAAATTAGTTATTACAGATTAAGCAAAAAATGGTATTTGGGCTCTGGAGAAACACATATATTCTGTTTTAGTTCCCTTTCTGAGTTCGTCTAGGAGCATCTTTTTTGAGGTCCATTCCAAAGTAAATGGTCTTTCTTTGTTTGTGCAGTACTTGGAGCTTTGTTTCTTTTAGCAAAATACATGGCTTGCACTCTTCCTTTGTGATAGGCATATTGATTTTTAAATATTCTCCTAATGCTGAAAGGCATAGTCACAAAAAATCAGTGTAGTAGTCACTAGCCTAGTTCCCATGTCAGAAGTTGGGGTTGTGCTTTGTTTTGCTCCAAGGAAACCATGATCTGCTGTTGGCTTCCTTGTTGTGATTTGTTTGAGCTAAACAAGCTGCATTTCCTGGTTAAGACATAATGTTAAGCCAGGGGTTGTGTTTTGTTTCTTCCCTAAGGGGACTTACTTCTGAGTAGATATATATAGAGGTGCAGTGTTGCAACAGTGGGAAGGGGTTGCCATAAGCCTGACTAGTAAAAAATGGCCTGGCAAGAAGGGAAGAGAATGCAGGAAAGGGTTCAGCACCCCTTCTCCGTATCTCTATTGAACTTGCTCTTCCCCCAACTTTATAACCTGCATTTGAAGACATAGGTCTGTAGCTGTTATGTCTGATTCATGATATAGAATATTTTATGACTGTAGAAAGCACAATCAGAATTATGAAAATGATGCAAAATAGGCATCATGGAAAACCTTTTCTCTATCTAAGTTACAGGGACAGGCTAAAATGCTAATTTGGTAGTTACTAGAATTCATGTAAACATTTTGTTTCTTGTTGCAGCAAAAGATAAAGGTGAAAAGAAGCTTTTTGGCTTTGCATTTACACCGCTAATGAGAGATGATGGCACCACCCTTTCTGATGATATTCATGAGCTTTATGTTTATAAGGTACGATAGTTCCTCACTCTTCATATATTATAGGTCTACCATCAAGTCATTTCATTATTCACTGTAGTAGAGTAAATCTATAATGGTCCAGATCTGCTAAAATAAGTGTTTGTATGGATCTTGATTCATCTGTTACAGTACATTACAAATTGTGAGATACTGCAAGCAGATAGACCTTCACAAGCATCTTAACTTTCTCATTCTTTCTTTAGAATACCCTCCCCACCTCTCTTCCTCCTCCTCTTCCTCCTCCTTCTTCCTCTTCCTCTTCTTCTCCTCCTCTTCCTTATGTTTTTATACTTGTATCCTGCTTTATATTTGGGGTCAGGATAGATGTCATGCATGATTACAGTCTTGAATTTTGCCGGGAGGACGGGACACCTCAGTTCATGAAAGGTCCACAGTTTTAATTAATTAAAATTAACCTCCTAACAGAGGTGTTTTATTTTTACCAGGTATAACCTAGCTATTTAATTGAAATGGAAGGTGCATGTAGCTTTTTAATTATTGCAAAACTTTTGTAGTAGTCTCCAACTCCCATCAATCCCAGCCTGCATGCCAAATGGTCAGAGATTAGAGGAGTTGTTAAAAATATCTAGAGGGTACTAAACTGAGGAAGTTTGATCTATCTGAACTGGTAGAAAGCTGTTTTCCAAAGTGTGTGCTGTTTGAATGAGTAGCACACATATTCCAAATACAGAATGTCTGCATGCCTAGAATCCATATAAAGTCCTCCATATTCTGTTTAGTGGCACAGCAATACATGGAGTAAAGCATATATAATTTTCCAGCTAAAGCGGATGTCCTTTTTTTATGTCTACAGTGTGATGAAAACAGCACATTCAATAACCATGCCCTCTACCTGGGTCTTCCATGCTGCAAAGAGGACTATAATGGCTGTCCCAACATTCCTTCAAGCCTGATTTTCCAGCGCAGCACCAAAGAGTCATTTGCAATCTCTACTCAGCTCTCTTCTACCAAACTCACCCAGAATGGTACAGCAGTTTTCATTTCAAGAAATCATAGGATGCAAAAAAGATAGAGGGGGGTGCTTTGTATATTGCATTGAAAGAATGCAGTGCGTGGTCCTTTGAGTGGGGAGGGGAGGGTTGTTGGCTTGCTTTTGTTTTTATGACGTATTTTCTGTTTTTAATCTTGTACCTTTTATGTTGTGAGCCACCCCGAGATCTACGGATGAAGGGCGATATACAACTTTAATAAATAAATAATTACAATATTTGCTATATATTCACATAGAAAGGGGTCTTTGAGTGCAGTGCCAGATTTAGGGGTGGTGTGGGTGGTTATTTGGCTGGCTGGAATACGTACCTGATTGTGATAAGGCCGCTTGTTTACCTGGATGGAGAGACGTGTTGTGTGTGTGTGTGTGTGTGTGTGTGTGTGTGTGAAAGAGAGAGAGAGAGAGAGAGAGAGAGAGAGAGAGAGAGAGAGAGAGAGTGTTTGTGACTTTTGCATGGCTGGAATGTAGTCTACTGTACAATAAGAGAGACATTTGTTGCTCTACCCACTTTTCCCTGTGGTCCTGTCCACCATTGACATCTGGCCTGCAGAAGGTTACTCCCAATGGAAGGTGACTCTCAGGCTAAAAAATGTTTCCACCACCTTAGACTGGTGGTTCCCAATTGGAGGGTCCACATAACCCACTCAGGGGGTCAGTGACATCATTTACAGAACAAAAATTACCATAGAGATATCAATTTTTTCAGAAGTAGGGGGTCCATGTCTTGGCTTTTGGAAAACAGGGGGTCCACAATACTTAGCTAATTGGGAACCACTGCCTTAGAGCAATCTACCATATGCATATTTGTACAAAGTTATATTGATATTTCTGCCGCCAGTGCAAGAGAAACTGCCCTTTCCATAATCAGACTCTTCATTTGCTAATGAAAACTTGGGGGAGGGAGGTGTTTTGAGGGTGAATTTGACCAGTAGTCAAAGTTAATAGAAATGGAGGGGGAAAGCTGAAATCTCATATCTTAATGAGTGGCACAGTTAAATAGATGAGGAGGAATATATCAAAATCTACAGCATTGGGCCAGATCCTGATCTCCCATACCCTTCACAGGACAAATGTGGCAGGTGGTAGTGAGGCTGCCCACGTGTCAGTCACGTGATTTAACATTAATATCAGGTGATGATTGCCAGGACTTCAAAGCACCATGCAGGCCTTGTAAAGAGTGTTGTGTGGTGCTTTGAAGGGCCCACTGCCCAGCAGGCTGTTGAAGTCACCACCTGTCAGCTGTTGTGTGGTAACTGCAAGCCTCCTTTCTGCAGGGTTTACAATATTTTAGAGTGTACAGATAATTACCTTGAATTATTATGAATGTTTTTATAAAGGCCATCAATAACTGCTGGGGGTGGTTTTTTGAAATCACGGGTGAGGAAAAGCATGCATTTTGGGCAAAGCATTGAGATCAGAAAGAGGTTCCAGGAGACCTGGATAGAAGAGAAATGATTCTGCTGAGTAAAATCCCTTCTCAATTGATTTTTAAACTTGGCAATCATTGTTTTGTTTTTGTTTTTTAATTAAGACAATACACTGAGGAAAAGCCAAAGGAATTCATTAAACGAGCTCTCTGCTGTAGCCAGCATTCCCATTTTGGGAACTAAAAGCTTTCTCTTGCAAAGAGCTTCAGCAACCTCCCTTCTACCATCTCTTGATTTTTGATCAAATAACTAAAACTAAAGAAATCTATCTTGATTTTTGATCAAGTAGCTAAAACCTCAGTGTCCCTTCCAACTCTACAATTCTATGACTTGGAAGAAACATTTTGCATGTTTTTTTTTTTCTTTTTAGCATATATTGCTCATCAGAACTAACTTCCTGATATTTTTGTTTGGCATAGTGTAGAACATTTTAAAAGGTGAAGAATAAAAATACTTAATTGTCCAAGATGTGTTGTTTTGTGGTGATATGATTGCTATACTTATGCATTTATGCAATCAAATCCTAAGAGTGTTTACTAAGCATGTCTTACTGTGTTGAATTTGAATGTGATTTTCTCCCAAGTAAGCATGTATAGGATTAGAGCACTAAATCTTGCCGATTTACAAATTTGTCTCTCTGAAAATAATTTTTAACCATTGTCAGTTGTTCACACATATCTGATAATTCTACTTGTGCCAACTTTCCATTGTAATTAGTATGTTTAGTATGTTACATTTTGTGTTTCTATATTTATTCTTTCAATTATTTACAGTGGATCTACTTGCTCTCTTGAAATGGAAGGCTTATCCAGATCGTGTTATGGATATCTTAGGAAGACTGAGGCATGTCAGTGGTGAAGAAATTGTTAAGGTGCTGTGCCCCCTCCAAGTTGTTATTAATGTGCAGCTATTGTGACAATTAGTACAAATCTTTGAGGAAGAAAGCCTCTGCTTTACTTGCTCTGTCTTCGATCAGTAGGTGAAATCAAGATGTGATTATCTTAAGCACAAACCTAAGAAGTGCTGAGTTAGCAATGTATCATTGGTTCATGGGACCAGTTTTGCAACCAGGTGGTAGGAAGAATGTGATGTTGCTACAGAGCTGCATCTCCTCCTCCTCCTCTCTTTTCTGGCAACATCTAGAAATGCATAATGTGTGACATTTCACCATACTCTTAAGTTTGAATCCAACACTGCGTAACAGGGCTTATATTTCCTCTCTTCCCTGATGCAGCCCCTGCCCACTCCAGAGGGTCTCCCCGCACTTAGCTATGGTTTGAGAGTGTGCAAGAAGCTGTAGGGAGGAAGAGATGAGGGGGGATTTTCATTGTGCAAGCGGACCTCTGCGAGAGATAGGAACCATTACATTTTACTGATAATCTTGGATTTGTATTTACATATAATGAAAGTGAAATAATGCTATATAAGGTAATAGTCATCACCTAGGTGATACTCATCGATTTCAGTGTACCTACTCTATAACTTGGTTGGCAATCCACCCTATGTCTCAGTAATTTTACTCTGGAGAACTAGGAGCAGTCTTGAATCTCTCTCTCTTACACATTATAAATGGTGTGTTTCGGTAGAATTGTTTACCAGGAGAAGTCATTTGAATGTTTGTGCCTTTCCAGTTCTTGCAGGATATCTTGGACACATTATTTGTGATTTTGGATGACAACACTGAAAAATATGGACTGCTGGTCTTTCAGTCTCTTGTAAGCATAGCACACCTCTGAGAGATGAACAGTTTTGACTTCCCTTTATCCATTATTTTTATGACCTTTGTAAGCTTTGGTGATCTGTGTCCTTACAGGTGTGGTTTTGTCTCTCTCTTCTGCAGGTGTTCATCATCAACCTCCTGCGTGATAGCAAATATTTTCATTTTCGACCTGTAATGGACACTTACATCCAAAAGCACTTTGCAGGAGCGCTGGCCTACAAGTAGGTTCTATTTTACCACCATTGTACATTAGAGTGTCACTTTCAGATGAGATGGATAGCAACAGTTCTAATTTATTGTTTAGTAGAACATCCAGTAGTACGAAGCAATCTTACTGAATAAAAGTGGCATAAAAAAAGAAACAAAATACTCCTTTTCAATTAAAAAAATTGGATGACAGTCCTAAATGGGGATGTTCTCCCTCTGAGTCTTCTGAGAAAGAACATGGCGTAAGAGTTGAAGGAAATAGGGCGGGGTCAAACAGGACCTTTCCTTGATTAGACTCTGTTTTCATGCTTTAGCTAAAACATCTTGTAGCTTTTTTTGTGGACCGAAAGGTTTTTCCATCAGTTAACCATCCTTATAAGCACTTAGTTTTACTCTGGAAGAGCACTATTTACAGACAGTCAAGCTCGTTTTTCAGGAAAAAAAGATAAACTGAGGCCAGTAGATTTCTCTCAAGATTACAAAAACTCTGGAGAAATGTAAAGCAGTGCTTTTGTTTCATTTTAAAGCAAAATAGTTTTGTGACTAGTATCTTCTGTAATCTCCATGCCTAATCTCTTTTTGTCTGTCTCCATCATTGTTAAACATGGAAGAGTAATTATTTTGGGTCACCAAGAATATCTTTCTATATCCCACTTAATTATATGTGCTAAAAATCTCAATAGACCGAACTATGATATAAAACCTAACTTAATTTATTGCTAGCAAAGGATATTTAAAAACATCTTTAGACGTGAGCATGGCTGGAGTTGGAAATGTATCAGTATTTTGTGTTTTTACTCAGAGAACTTATTCGGTGTTTGAAGTGGTATATGGACCGATCAGCAGAACTTGTACGACAGGACCATATTCAGGAGGCAATGCGGGTATGTTTTCTATAGAAATGCTGTCTGTTTAAAATGACTCTTACATTGAAGAGTTTTCTGTTGTGCAGAGAGCTCTGTCTTGAATAGGTTTTTGTTACTGATTATCTAGAGAAGAAATGAATCCTTTCATCCTGTTCAAATTATAATCTTAGAGTAAAACTTATCTCC